>NC_088352.1:31990000-32145000 GCF_036884655.1 Musa acuminata AAA Group | reverse complement strand
AAACGAGAGACACCACCTTCTAATACTGCTTCTATCACTATCAATTTCGCTAACAAAACTAATTCTAGCAACAAAAGACAATTGTTCAAACAATCATTCTGGAGATAATATGTAACAACATAATAACAAAGTGTCAACAATTCAACAACAAAATCACTTGTCAAATATGTGACTTACAAGGCCATATTACTAAGAAATATTATCGCTTGCAAGCTACTATTCCATAGATGTTTCAACCTTCATACCTATCTTGTTCTATATATACTATTGCACTACCTACTTGGTTTTTATTATGACTATCGCGCACTCACTTTGCTCCACAATCTTTTCAACTTTCAAACTAGCTTATTAATCTCAAGGCTTCTCATCATGTTATGTCTAACTTAAATAATCTATTTCTTCATTAGATTATGATGGTTCAAATGATATCATGATAGATAGTGGCAAAGGTTTCAAAATAACTCGTAGGTTCTATAAACCTTTCCTTTTTTCTCAAAATCCTTTTGTACATTTTAATATTTTTTATATTTCTGATATAAAGAAGAACCTAATATTTGTCTTTAAATTATGTTCTTTTCTATTAAATTCTTATCATCTTTATTTATTGTAAAGGATCTCAAAATGGGGGCACATCTCATTGAGGGGCTGAATAGAGATAGAGTTTATGAGTGGCCAATTATTGCACCATTTAAATCCATCTTTGCTTTAGCCACCATCAAGACTTTATTTCAAAAATGGCATAATCGCTTAGGGCATCATTCTTTTAAGATTCTAAATCATATTATTTGTTTTTTCAATTTACCTTTATCATCATTATCTTACCATCCCTTTTCGTGTAACTCATGCAAATACAATAAAATGTACGAGCTTCCATTTCTATATCTTTTCTCACAAGTAATTCACCTCTTAAAATTATATATTCTAATGTTTGGGGTCCATAACTACTATCTTATTTTTGTTAACTATTTCATAAAATACATGTGGTTATTTCTTATGAAGCAAAAATATGAAGTATTCATCAATTTTCCAAAATTTAAGCTTGTTATTGAAAAGTTATTTTAATAATCTATTATTTCATTTTACTCTGAAAACAGTTGTAAATTTTAAAAGCTTCGTAACTATTTTGAAACCAATAAAATCTCTCATTTTCTCACCCCTCTACATATTCTTAAACATAATATGACCGCGGAACATTATTATTAATACATCATCTAAACTAGTCTCACACTCTTTGCTCAAGCTTCTTTACCTCTTCAATTTTGGTCTCTTGCATTGCTATTTCAACTTATCTTATTAATCACATGCCCACTATAGTTCTAAACATAGTTTCATTATTTGAAAAATTATTTGGATCTACTCCTAACTATAATAAAATACATGTTTTTGATTGTGTATGTTATCCTCAATTAAAACATAACAAACTAGAAGCCTAATCAAATCCAAATGTTTTTTTTGAATATTCCACTAATCAAAGTGCCTTTGAATGTATTGATCTATCTATCAAAAGAATTTTCATTTCTTTGTGAAATATATTTTTCCTTGTAAATCACTCGACTCTCTTTTACCTAGACTAACTTCTAATAACTTTATTAATTAGGTTTCCCAAATTTATGAGCCGCCTTATATTATCATTCTTGTTTAAGTTTAAACATCAAAATCACCTATCAATCTAAACACTTTATCTACTCAAATCTCACTAGGTCTTTCCTCAATAGTGTATGATGAACAACAAGTTATCTTATCCATCTGGCTGTCTCATGAGAATGTCACGTAACGAGAGAATTCACAACAAAATTTGGTTTCAATATCTTATACATTAAATTCTTCTCATCCAATACATCATAAAGATGTCATTGACTCTATACAAATTCATTCAATGGTTATTAGATCCAAAAGTTAAATCTTTAAACCAAATAAATATTTTTATTTTCATAAAATAATCCCAAAAATTTATTTCTAAGCCTTCCACTATTAACCAAGCCTTAAAATTTTTCAAATGATGAGCAATAATGTTTGAAGAATATAATACTTTGCTATGAAATGGTATATGAGACTTAGTCGCATCCCATCCAAGTCAAAATCTTCTAGGGTGCAAATGAGTTTTTCGCATCAAACAAAATCCTGATGTGTCCATTAATATGTATAAAGCAAACTTGTTGCGAAGAGATTTCATCAATGTCTAGACCTTAAGTATCATGACACATTTAGCCTAGTTGTGAAGTCAACAACAATTTATATTATTCTAAGTCTTGCTTTATCTAACAATTGGGAACTTTAATAATTGGACATGAATAATACATTTCTTCATGATCATATTTTCGAGGATATATTTATGAGGCAACCACTAGGTTTTATTGATCATAATCTCGTTTAACATGTCTATAAGTTGCTTAAAACTCTTTATGATCTCAAGCAAGCCCCTTTTGATTGGTATTATGAACTTCGAACACATCTAATTTTTGTTAGATTTCATAATTCTCAATCTAAGAATTCATTATTCATTTATTCTCATGAAGGCATAATCATGTTTTAATTAGTTTATATGGATGACTTAATTATTACTAGTAATAAATCAGAAATAATTAATCAATTTATTCAAAAGTAAGTTTTCTATCAAATATCTTGGATCCCTCAACTATTTTCTCAATGTTTAAATAATCCACGTGACAAATAGTCTTTTTTTTTTTTTCAATAGAAGTATATTCATGACCTTTTTTATCATACTAAAATACTTGAAGCCAATACTGTTATTGCACTGGTCTCTATAAGTGTTCCTCTTACCTCATCTGATAGTGCTAATCTTAGCGATGCCAAGTATCATTAAGTTGTTAGCAATCTATAGTATTTAGTATTTATTTGTCTAGATATTACATATGCAGTGAATAAATTATCTCAATTTATACACAAGTCAACTTCTAATCATTGGATAGCTATTAAAGTCTTCTTTGGTACTTAAAAGGCATTATTGATCATGGCTTATTTCTCCGAAGTTACTCTCTTCTATTACTTCATATATTTTCAGATGTCGGTTAAATAAGTAATAAGGATGACAGGATATTATATTTCTTGGTCATAATCCAATCCCTTTGAATTTCAAGAAACAACGCTCTATTGTAAGATCTTCTATGGAGGTGCTGAATATCGAACGGTTGTTTCGATAACTACTAAACTTTGTTGGATTCAATCATTACTATATAAACTATTTATCGTAATCTATGATTCTCCATCTATATATTATGATAATATCGGGACAGTATATCTATATGCTAATTCTGTATTTCACTCTTTAATGAAGCACGTAGTTATTGACTTTTACTTTGTTCGTAATAAGGTTCAAAATAGTGAACTATATGTCTCTCATGTCTCATCTTCTGATTACTTGCAGATACTCTTACTAAACTTTTGTGTTACCAGCAATTCCTTCTACTTTGGTCTAAGATTAGTATCTCCGATGGGAGCATCATCTTACGAGGGTATATTAGAAAAAATATTAATGAGAAAAATAAATCATGACAAGATTATCATGATCCTCTCAATATTTTGATACTATGTTATTAAGAATCTTAACCATAGAATTTATGATAATATATTATCATGATTCTATCATTAATAAAGATTATGATCTTAATGTAATCTCTTAAATTATAAAATAATTTAATAAATTTTTATATTTATTATTGATTGAAAAAATTATGTAATTACTATAATTTGTAATCTTATATAAATTCATACACACCATCAATAAAAATTCAGTTAGTTATTTCTTATCAAATGATACAATGATAGTATACATAACTTGCTATAAGAAACTTTATCCGTATTTTTATAAGGTCGTTTATAGTTATTATACACAACAAACCAACTACATATGGATTCAAAATTTCAAAGATCCATATTGTCCTTCGTGTCTCACAAATAGAGAAATGTAAAGAAGAAAGGAATCCGATGCTGTCTTTTATCTCCAAAACTATTTGACGAATATCAACATGCACCCATGGAAAGTCTAAAAAGTCGATGTCGGAGAGAAGAATCCTAAACAGGATATTGGTCTATATGAGTCCTAAGACTAGAAAGTTACTTGGGAGATCGAAAGCAAGCTTACGTAGAGTTTTACCAAGGCATAAGATGAGAATTAGTAGGGAGTTTTCATAAGATATATTATACAAGAACTGCGGACCTATTTATAAGATTTTTTTCCTCAGTCCTAATGATAGCTTAGAAGTCAAAATCTACTACAAGTTAGGACCTAACAATCAATGTGGGATACTCCTATTGTGAGCATATTAATTATGGCAACATGATCCAATCCTACTTTGAAAGATAATTTTAGCATGTAGGTACCCATCGACTCAAGATGGAGAATTAAGGAGATGAGTCACAAATCAGCATGCTCAAAAGACAGACCGTGGATGAGAGGGATCAAGTTGATGAGTGAGCTTTAAAGGGCGGAATGAAGGAAAAAGAGTTAGGATGCATGTTCCGGATATACTCCATAAGTACATGAATGTTATGGAAAATCCAATGATATCTACGACCCCTCTTGCATTGGCTCCATAGTCACTCCGGGGAGATGGAGAAGCGGCCAAACGAAGGGACCAAATAGGACACCCATATGGGGCTATTTTCCTAATGAATAAGATCTCCGGCATGCACTGTGTTTGATGGAAGAGTAGAGTGTTGAAAAGAACAGTAGTCATTGTTCGAGGAATAATGCACTATAGTCGGATCAAGATCATGTAGGATTTCTACTTAGCTTCGAGGAGGCGCCCTACAGAGCAAGAGCGTGAGTGAGTTGTGTACGAATTGGACAAGAATATTGCATCTGAATTCAGTTAAATATAACACAGCCTTGTCCTCTTTGTTGTTTGGTTCGATGGACTTCCTATGATGTAACTCATTTGATAACTTTCGTGATTTCTATTTGTGATTCGAACTGCTTTTCAAAGTTTATTGTATTTTACTATTATGGTCGATAAGTACTTTTCGAATCTTAATGAGATTTAAAATTTAACAAAAGATATTGTTATTTTTATCTTTAGGCTTTTCTATGGATATATTTATAATAAAAACAATTTTCACCTGATAACAAAAGAGGATATATAATCTTTTTTGTTTCGTAAATCCTAACAAAAATATTAAAGGGACACATAAGTAATAAAAATGATTAGAAGGAAGTCAAGACAATGATGCAAAATGGTTAGAAGGAAGTCAAGATGATGACGAATGTAAGTACTATTATTTGAGATGAGTTTAAAATATTTTATTCCACTAAAAAGACTAATCGACTAGTTGTATTTCAAGCGAAAGATATAAAGGCTAAGAATGAAAGAAGACTCGTACTCGGTAGAGCATCTAAATATATTTAGAGGATTATTAGATCGACTAACAAAATTGTAATAAAAAAGATAAGATAATGTTATTTCTTATATCCTTTGGCAACAATCTTGATAACATTTTAGAGCATTTATGAAAGACAAAATAACCCTAGAATAAGTAAAAAAAACTTTAGTGTCTCATGTTATAAGAAAAATAATAAGTCTATTGAGAATAAAAAATTTTAGAATGAGAATTAAAAAATTAATTTAAAGTAAATTAGAAAGATATATTACATATAAAAGATATAATAAAAACAACAAGATTATAATGTTCCAATTATTTGAGGCTAGTTGTCGTTATTAATTTTTTTTAAAAAAAATAATTTTAAGTGAAATTAAGAGTATTTAAGTTTTTTTAGTAATTTGGTGTAAAATATAATTGAATCAGATAAAATGCACAAACATTTTCAAATTGACCTCTGACATTTAATTTGCCTGGAATTAGTCCTTACGCTTTGAAATTTGGACGGAAGTGGTAGAATCGTCATTTGGCGCTAGCGTCCACGTCAGCGATCAATGGTCCCCCTCCTTCCGTTTGTAGTTTTGTTGTTGGTGACAGTGACAGTGACAGTGAAGCCACTTGAGCAAAAGAGAGGTGGTCCTGCCTTCTCCCGTGGTTCCGACACGATTGGTGGCACGTGACAACGATGACGTAGCCGTTGCCTCTTCTCCTTCCCACTTGTTGCCACGGTTGCCGGAGCACAGGGTCGGCGACTATTGTTACCTGGGTGGTTTCGTGTTTGGATGAGGAGGTCAAGGAAGAGAGGTCGGCCGGGCGCTGTGTCGGCCTCTCATCCCTTTCTCTTTTGCATGAGATGGAGATCAAAAAATTTAATCTCACCTTCCCCTTTCACCTTCTTCGTTTGACCGATGCCAGTCGCTACCACCACCATCGAAAAGAGATGTGGGTGGAACAGGAAAAAGTGGGAGCCAAAACAAATAATAAAGGAGAAAGAAATACCTTGCACAAGACTATTCCTATAATATTCACTATAATTTGAAATACATCATCTATGAGATGCATGTCAAATCATGATAATAAGGAATTACTGTTTTTTAATATTTAATTTGGTAATAAAAGGACAAGAAACGGATCATTATACTCTTCAAAATTGGCGAGTTGGCTCTTTTCTACCGATAATTCTTCAATCAAGTATATAATATAATAATAATGAACTTAGTCTAGAAATAAAAAGAAACGAGGAGGGTTATCGAAACAATTGTTATGAAATATTTTCCAGGTTTAGTTTGTGGTAATTGCTAACTCATATATATATATATATATATATATATATATATATATATATATATTCTTTTATTGTGCACAATATTGTGAACCGTCTAATTCCCACTTCATAGATGTCCAAAGCTAGGGTCCATCTATTCCTAGTGGGACCCAATCACATTGCTTTAGTACTAACATCACAATTAAATCCGTACAATAATTGGAGAGCACATTAACCGGTGGAGTCGGACGAGGTTATTGATTTCCAACTCAATAGACTCTGGTCGAGGGTTTGAAATTTAATTTAATATTTTTTCTATATCTAAGATATTGGTTTGATGGTGTCACATGACCTCATCTAACATATTTAAATATCATCTAATATAATTTAAATTTCTAAAATATTTATCTGATGATGATGATATACTAAATCCATTTACCAAAAGTTAAGAATTTAAAACATCATTTGATGTATTGAAGATATTAGCTAAGAAAGATTATATTATATTAATGTAGAAACTTGGAATCACCACTTACCCATGAATATAAAAAAAATAGTGGAGTAAAGCTTAAAATTAATTTAGCTTTTAGTTTTAGAATTTATCAGAATCATGACAAAGAACTAGAGTTATCAATTATGCCACTCATCCTTAATGGGTAAGGATGAAGGAAATAAATGAGGATGGGAGATATATTCAATTACATGTATAGTTATGGGGCAAGGACGGGGTGCTCTACTTGTCATCGTACATGTTCCCATCCTGTTATTATTATTATATTATATAATATATTTATTAAATTATATATATATATATATATATATTATAGAATTAAACCCAATACCTATTACTACAAACATTAACCACTAAATTAATCATGTTTAATTTTTAATATATTTTTTTATAAATAAAAAATAAAAAAAATTATATCTTGTGTTTATAAACTAATCTTGCGTCTTATTTTTTAAAATAAAATAGGATTAATTAATAGAACATGAAGAAGCTGTGAATCTTCACACCCCCCAATAGGAATTTCTTGTCTCCGTCTTCGTCCCATCTAAATGGTAAATGAGGGATGAGGCAGGAATGGAGACGTGGGAAGTACACATCGCCCCATCTTATCTCATCTTATTGACACCCTAAATAATAACATAACATATTTTTTTATTTGTGTTTTTCACATATGCAACTGTTTGCTTCTTGGTTGAGCAAATGAGGATGATAATTAATAATCAAGATGAACCTTTCGACTCATCCACTACTCAATCTAAG
The DNA here is from genome assembly GCF_036884655.1 of Musa acuminata AAA Group. Classification (NCBI taxonomy): domain Eukaryota; kingdom Viridiplantae; phylum Streptophyta; class Magnoliopsida; order Zingiberales; family Musaceae; genus Musa; species Musa acuminata. The sequence continues at coordinate 32,137,129 of NC_088352.1, read as the reverse complement.
CTTGACCAAAGTGCTGTCTTATGCTTTTTTGTAGGGTCAGCATTATTAAAGGCATCTCCGGTTAAACATTCATTGAGTTGATAGGAGAAGAGATAGGGAGTAGGGTGATAAGTATGATGAGCAGATACGAGTATCTTCACTAGTGTATAAATATATGCCTACTTAACTTTCTGCTTCTTCTCCTAAATGTGTATACAACTCTGCACATACAGACCATGCGAGTGGGAAGTGAGTAAAAAGCAAAAAGAAACGCATATTGGAAGAAAAGCGGCATCATTGGATGAACGGCTGTAATGGTAAATAAAGATTAATATAAAGCCCTCCCGTTGTCTAATGCTATAAGGTCTACTATTCTAACGTGCATGGAAGCGAGATGAGAGCAAACCGACAGTAAGGAAACACTGGGCAACGCCTCGTGGTCATGCACCACTAATCATGTATGGATGGGTTAACATCACGGAGTTAGTGAGGGGAACGAAAAGAAAGCAACCCTCTCTCTCTCTATCTTTATTTCTGTCATTGCAACGCGGTGTTGGCGCTAAACATTCACACGCATATGGAATATTATCGACGAATGCATACTCCACGATCACATGGATTCTGTGTGGACGCTGAGAAGGGAGTTTGTTAGCTCCGGGATTTGTGTCCCCTTCTTCTCTAATCTCGCTTTCTCCGTGTCTGCTCCATTCTTTTATGGTGTCACGGTGGCTCTGAGTCCGACAATGCCAGTCGAGATGGGAAGAAGAGAGAAAAGCAGCAGACGGAGAGGGAGAGAGCTGGAGACTTCAGAGGAGAGAAAAGATAAAGAGTCAACTCCCGGGAGGCCACACAGGGCTCGAGGTGTTAGGAGAAGAGACAGGGACATGTTCATCGGGAGACCCCCGCATCATTCTCCCAGCAAATCAGCTCCATGAATGTCCTTTCCCTACATTTTATATCCATCCATACCCCGTGTATATATATATATATATATATATATATCTCGATATAGTGAATAAGGTATTCCTGTCAACAAGGATAATAATTAGTAGATGGAAACTGTACCCTTTTCTTACTCTTTCTTGGTTTAACCAACAGCTAGCAAGCGTCGACCCTTATTAATTGAGTTCCGCGTGAAATCTTAAAAACTATTAGCTTGAGAAATGTCCCGCTAATCACACGTTCTTGTCCTGCTCCGCATGCAGATACCACTGCAGGTTAACATTGGCACCTCACGTTTAAGTACGTGATTAGCGAGTTTTACTGATGCAGTATAACGCATGGTTTCCTCTTTACCGTGTTAGTTTCAACCAGCAGAATCTTATCCATCTCCATGTACTCGAATGGTCGATGGACAGTATCTTTAACTCCAACTCCGCTTTGAAAAGAAACCTTCAATTTCTTGTTAGATATGCAGTGGTCGAACCCAGCGTGACCACATCATAGTACGCTGATCATGCCATGTGGTGCTGAGCTATATGTGGTCCTCATCCTGTGGACCAATCATCTCACATCCGCTAGTCAGGTCTTTAATTATTCCAAATCTTACTCATCCATGGAATGGTCTTTAACTTCCTGCACCGGCTTTGCTAAGTAGCCATCCGAATGCCCGAACTATTAATGGAATCCATCATAAATGTATGACACATTATTTTTTTCACCTTGTAAACCGGTGAAATAAGCAAGCATATAATCAATCAAATACAAATAGTATGTTATTGAGGATCACGCACGTAATCACCCATGCATGCATGTATAATACTGGAGCGGATGGAAGAGTGTTTTTTTTTTTTTTTTTTGTCGGAAATGGCGCGTGTCCCGAGTCGAGTAGCTATATTCGGCGGGATGCCGGACCGGCGGAGCAATGAATGCATGACAATAGAAAACTCACGTATAGTACCGAACGTTAAAAGCTGCAGTATACGCTTATAATATAAGGTCAAAAACAGTACCCAGAAAGGGAAAGAAAGAAATGGATAGGAATCGAATACGAGGACCTACGACGACGGGTCAGAAAAACCCTCGCTGGCGTTGCTAGTAATCCCAAGTCTCCTGCTGCTGCTGCTGCTGCTGCTGCTTCTTCTTCCTTCGAGTTCACTCCAATCTATTAATAATAATAACTTGGGTTCATTTCACTTGGCAGAATAAAGAAGACCAGCCTGTCATCTTCTCCCATTCATTCTGTGAACTGTGTGCAACACTGATATTGAGGAACACTTCAATTTTCCCTTTTCGATTTCGCACTTTTGGTGACACTGGCATTGATATGGACACCGAGTGTTACACGCTAAAGACAATGGCAGAATTGTTCAAATGGATGGTTTAATGAGGGCAGACTTTTCGCGAGGTCTTCTTTTCTCTGTTGTCTGTTGGTGTTGTGGTTAGGCCTCTAACTTTTGAGCAGGGACATTAAAGTGAAGAGGCAGCAAAAGTACCGGGTTTTGCGCGTACACAGGACGGCCAAGCAACAGCTGGCTGTCCGACACGTGTAACTCTCTCCTCCCTCGGATCGTGCAATAACATGGTCCATCATCTTGTGGATGACTTATTATGGATGATCTCATTAGGGAACAAAAAGGATGCAGCGAGGTTGATTTCTTTTGTTACCTTTGTTTTTTTTTTCCTTTCCTTTTCCTCAGTCACAACCAATTGCTGATCACTGGCATCCCCATTGTTCTCACTTTTTTCCTAGCTTAAATCCATTAACTATATCATCCTTTTTGTTTGTGTGTGTGTGTTGTGAGAGAGAATAGGTTTTCCGCCAGAGAGAGAGAGAGAGAGAGTGCGGAGGAGGGGTGGTGCAATAAATGGAATTGAGGTTGTGGCAGCGGCAGCGAGGGTTTGCAGTCTCCATGGCGGCGTTGCAGTGGCTCTAATTCCATGTCTTAAATATAACTCTCCAAAGAGAGAAAGAGGTGAGAGAAGGGAAGTGATTTGGAGCGATCAAAGAACAAGAGAGAGAGAGAGAGAGGGAGAGAGAGTGAGAAGAGAGGGAGAGTAGTTCTGCTGCAGCCGCTGCTGCTACTGCCGCTGCGTCCCCTCCCTCTCTCTCTCTCAGTAGTTAGAGATCGGAGAAAACAAAAAGCAGACAATATTAGCAGTGAAGTAGCAACGAAGCCAGCATATCAAGAACGGCCCTTTTACTGCTCTACAAGGATAGAAGTAACTCTCTAGAGGTACAATCACCTATTTTACTCTCTCTCTCTCTCTCTCTCTCTCGCTCCCCTGCCCCCCCCCCCCCCCCCCCCCTCCCCAAATTCTAAGCCCTTTTTATCAGTTGCTTTATAGTTTTGTCATGCTATACTCTGTGCTTCCTTTTTTTTTCTCTTCTTTATAAATAATTAGATCTAGTGGATTAGGGCAGAGGGTAGACGAGGAGGAGGCGAAGGGGGATCGATCGATCTTGCTATGGATTTAAAACTTCCAGAGGAGGGAGCATGGCAGGATTCTCTCTAGGTGGGGGAAGCAGGCAAGGAGGGGAAGAAGGTATCCCACCTGAGAGCTTATTCCTCTACGGCAGCGGATCAAGCGGCGTCGGTGGTGGTGGCAGTAGAAACGAAGAGATCACCTACACGAGAGGCTTCGAGCTATGGCAGCAGCACCAGCAGCAAATCCAGCGGCAGCAGCAGCACCATCTGTACACCTCCACCCCCGGGCTCCTCTCGTTCTCGGATGAGCCGCTGCAAGCTGGTGGAGCTATTGGCCGCACGATAAGCATGAGGGGCAGCGGCGGAGGGGGGATGAGCTGCCAAGACTGCGGCAACCAGGCCAAGAAGGACTGCGTCCACATGCGGTGCCGGACCTGCTGCAAGAGCCGCGGCTTCCAGTGCCCCACGCACGTCAAGAGCACTTGGGTCCCAGCTGCGAAGCGCCGCGAGCGCCAGCATCAGCTCGCCGCCGCCGCTGCCCTTCAGCAGCAATCTCAGCGTCTCCGAATCGGTGGATCGACCAGCGGAGCTCCCACCGGAGGAAGTGGAGGTGGTGGCAGTGGAGGAGAGCCTTCCAAAAGGCCAAGGGAGATAGCCACCCGCCTCCCCACCGCCATCACCACCACGTCATCAGGTATCACCAGCAGCACATGCAGTACAAATCATTCTACTATTTCCTGTATCAATTCCACTATTCACTCGAATCCTTTGCGTGTGCTCAGTTCCATCACTCCGACTCACTCCGGTCTTTCACTGTCCTGCTCCCTCTTCACCTTTCTACGCTAATAATGAGTGTAAGAGTTATTGATGGCGTACACTTAACCAAGTATAAATGAACTGCGGCAGGAGGCGGCGGGATGGAGGCCGTGAGCTTCCCCACCGAAGTGAGCTCGCCGGCAGTGTTCCGGTGCGTGCGGGTCAGCCCGATGGACGACGCCGAGGACGAGTTCGCATACCAGACCGCCATCAGCATCGGTGGGCATGTGTTCAGGGGCATCCTCTACGACCAGGGCCCGGATTCCCAGTACCCTTCGACTCCTCGCGCCCTCCACGGTGAATCCTCGTCCTCCACGGCCGCCGCTGCTATTACCACCGCAGCTGCTATTGCAACTAGCCTTCCTGCTGCACCCACTAGCTCGACAACCCCGGCGGCTTCCACCGGATTATTGGATCCATCCGCCCTTTATACCACTCCACTTAGCGCCTTCATGGCGGGCACCCAGTTCTTCCCGCACCACCCAAGGCCTTAGAGAGCTAAGAACTCACCAAGGCTGGCAAGGTAGATCATCATTTACATCTAGAGCTAAGCTAGCTATGTGCTTCTTTCAGAATTTAGAACCAGTGGTAGTGTCTTATTCTTGTTTCCAGTTTTCTATATATCTTAGACGATGTGTCCTATTAAATTTCCTCCAAGGCGATTGCATCTAATTAACGTCATGACTTGGCTTTCTCCTACTCTCACTCTAAGCCTTTTGACTTCTCGGGATCACAATCTACTAGTGTACTCTTCTTGCCGGGTTCACCCTTAAGGCCCTGCCGGGGTTGGAAATGGACGACCACAAAAACATTGAGTTCGTTTGAAGTAGTTAGGCAACAGGTAGACCAGCAAGCAAAGGATTCCTTTGTTCTTAATGGCTTACTCGCCTCTTGTTTTTTTCAAGAGTATCATATGCCAAGCTATCCTTTCTTTTATCTTACTTGAGGTCATGTCTCAGCCCCGAGGGCAGAAAGTCACAGGCCATGCATGGCATGGGGATATGGAATCAAGTTATAGTGGAAACCTCACATTCTGCTTCGCCTGTCTATCCTGTCCCTTCGTTGTTTGCATGCATTACTTCTTTATTTGAGGTGCATAGGATATCCCTCCTCTCTCTGTCTCTCACTCGTCTCTTTCTCTCTTTGGCCTGGATATAAGGAAGAATGACAAGAAAGCATGATAACGGCAGAGACTTTGGAGAAAGAAACTGGCTGGATTTGCGAGCTGACATTTTATCTCTCTCATCAATCTTATCTTTTGCCAGAAACCATATCATATGCTAGCCTCTTGTCAGACAAAGGTCGTCGTTGTTCAGATCTTTCTCTATTTCTCCCAGATGCATTGAAAATGGGAATTACCTTCCTGAGTCAATTCTATTGGGTTCTTTCTCGTCTTCATATGTGGTTCTTGTCAATCTCATCTTTTTTTCTTCTTGGTTGATGCTTCACCGAACATTTTATCATTAGGGAATTATGACGAGAATTCAATGTCGGGGCTGGCAGGAAGTCAGAATGATTAACTGATGAGTTTTATAGAAGTCATCACATTCCAAAAGTCAATGTGTACTTACCCTTCCATCTCATTATATACTCGTCTTCAACACTAAAGAGATTAATAGCAGTAAATTAAGATGTAGACATGCATGTACTCGAATGAAATAGCAGTGCACAACCATAGAAGTGACAAACAAATAGTGAAATATACTGTTCCCATTGGATGTATTATATAAGTATGAATAAGCATCGATGAATAGTTTTTATCCTGATGCTTAAGTGTCTATTAGTTCATGGTTTTGTAGTGGTGATAACATCGAGAAGAAGACAGCAGGTGTATACATGTTTACAGCACTGTCAAGGAAAATGGAGGCTTCTCTTCATCACGAAAGTTTAATATATACATAAAACCTTAGTTTTTTGAAAATAATTATTAGAGTAATACTGAGATATACCCCATTTGTAATTGAACAAAACAAAAAGATACACTAGGAGAGGACTATTCATAAATTGAACAAAACAATGATATGTCAAGTTCATGTGTCTGTCTGCTTGCTGGAGTTGTCTCCGGTTGAGCTATACTAAAAAAACATATTTGCAGAAGAAAATGGTTTAGAGCTTGAAGCTAAGCTGAAAGATCATGAATATAAAAAAAATAAAAGAGTGCAGATAAGCTGAATTTAATGCTAATTATAACAGCAGTAGGTTTATTATTGGGTAGTTTTAGATGAGACATCTCAAGATATTAAAAATATTTTACCAATATGTACATATGAAACATCTTTGGTAGGATGACTCCTTTTATCTTCATGCATTATTAGGTAATGTAATTCCTTTATCCATTGCTGCCTAGATTTGATGGTCTTAGAGAGGCATAAGCATTTATCTTGCACGGATAGGATAATTAGACTACAAACATCCTTTCCTAAACTTTTAGGTTCAATTTCTATGTTTATTAGTTTTGCAATATATACCTCAATTGGTTTCTGAAGAATATTATCTTATATAAACACATGTATACCTCATTGTTAAGCAAGAAATTCCTAATATACGTAAAACCTTGAAAGAGCTTGCAAATTGCACTTGAATTACATTCTCACTTCTTTTAAGATTTGATCATTTAGACATCTAACTAAAAGGAGGATCATAAGAAAAGAAGGAAAACTTGACATGTGATACGAATTTTTGTTTATTTTATTTGTAAAGAATCAAGAAAATTATATTTCTTAAAATCAGATGGGTTTTGAGATTTCATTTTATTGTCTAAGATGAACGTGTATCCTTCCATTTTTTGTTGTAGCTTCCTATTTTAGATAGTTTAAGGCTATTACTGCCTTCAAATGATGAACATCAAATATCAAATGTAAAATTGACCAGTTGAGAACGTTCACTTTCCTGAGTAATTTCAACTTTATACAGTTCAACATCTACGTTCACTACTCCTACATGAAACTAATATCACCCAAATTTACGTACTGACCAAAATTAGGTACCTCGATCATTTTCATATCCCTAGGCAGGTTATTGTCTATGAAATTTGAGCATATTCGGACAAATTAACATCATTGCATGTAGACATCTAGGGAAATGTCAAGCTGTAGAAGCTATTTTGGCACCTATTAGTAAGGCCAATAACAAATAAGGATCACCAACTACAAGTCCATAGGTTGGAAGATGATGCCACTGCAAAATGATAAACCGCTGCTTCTCAGCTCCTACCTGCATAGGCATACAAGGTTAACTCATGTTAGTTCTAGCTAGGTTGCATATAAAGGAAAATATTTGCCTTTGATAGGGTCCCTCTCATGGTTGTCTCAGTATAGATGCTGCAACAAATAAGATCACTGTAGTTGATAGTAAAAGACCTAGAGCTGTCCTACCTGTACACAACTTTGCAGTGATGTTTACATTGTACACACCAAAAGGTCACTGTGTTTTTGTGACAGATGGCATCTGCAATGTTGCAATTAATGCTTCTCCTTTCCTACATTGTGGATCTGAAAATATTATTGTTATACATGCATAATCCAGCTCTTTGTATTTTTATTTAGCACTTTACTTGGGTGTTTGTTTTCATGCTTAACAAGAGCAGCTTGCAAGTGTTAGGTCAGCGGCCACGTTTGACTAGAGCGGCATCAAGTTGCACTAAAGTGCACTACTTTGCTAATATATTTTCCATCAATTTGTAGCGTTCTCATATTACTTTGATGACTCAAGAAATACATGAATAAACAGTTCGTTTCATGATCATTTTTTTTCTTTCATGCGCTTGAAACAAAGTACTTCAATGGTACCAAGCGTTTAAATCATCAGAATCCATTGCAACTATTCGTTTTTACCACCAGAAATAATTATCAGAAAATTTCCTTATCGATCACAGAATAATCTTCTATCCAATAAAATAATTTATGGCAGCAAGACGTGATAGAGAGAGCCTGAAAAAGAACTCTATGGAATGAAACTAATTACTTGCTTGGTAAGTACTTTCATCCCATCAGAACATAATTAACACTAAAATTTCTGAATTAGCAGAGAAGACAAACAGTGTGGGATTTCTGTCCTCTATAGACTTGGTGATGTATGTATCCATGCAAGACAAATAGCGAGATAAAATAGGAATCAAGCAATCAAATATGTAGCTTAATATCGACGTGATGCTTACATACATACATAGAATTGTAGTCAGTTGAACGATAAAAAATGCACCATCAACTACTATTTCTTTTGCTTTTGACCTTCTTTCTACTTTAACAGGTCTTTAGTATTTGTTCATTCTAGATAAATGTTCTTAGATTCGACATATATGAATTCATAAGACTATCGTCGCTCTTACTGTGCTATTTATCAAAGACAAAACTTGTACGTGAAGGGTTTCATATATCACCTGTTATTTTAATTTTGAAATCATGCATCAACCTATAAGAATTTCTTATAAATCATTCACGTAAAATACGTTATTGTTTGTGCAAATGTCACTCCTCAAAGTACCTCCATATACCATCCACCATGATAATAGAGGCCCAGTTTCTAGGACTTTTAAAGGTTCCATCTAAATCGATATGTATGACCATATCAGAACATATCCAACTATGTAGAAGTATGCAAATGCTAATATATGAAAAAAAGAAGAAGAAGAAATATCTCTATAACATCTACAAATACTAACACAAACAAGTAACATCATCTTTGTGCTGGCTTCAGCTCAACCTGCTATTTCTGGTCAAAATATGTGTTTTTGGGATATCATGCTAGTTTATCTCAATTCATATTACATATATTATAATGTTGAATCATGTAACTATACATCTTTAATATCGTATATGGTAAAGTAGCATATGGTATATATAATCCAAGAATGTCTCTGTTTCATTTTCCTTTCAAATTTTTATGTCATTTCATGCTTAATTATCATGTTATATTTTATCATGTCATAACATATCATATCATAATTTAGCATGTACTTATACAATAGGCTGACTCTTATTTCTAATATCAAAGGCCATAGGCTTGCCATTATAAAAAATGTCACGCTAAGTAATTGCACACGTTTTAACGTATGTAAAATTGATCATACAAAATCATGTAAATACTCCAAAATTTCATTTATAGTATACTATTCAGTATATCAATATATTATTACTTCCATTTGTCTACCTAAACATCAGTCATCTCGGAATCCATGAATGTATACTATCACAATAAACAAACACAAAACTGCGTCATATCACAGAATACTATCACTTGCAATGAAAAATAGGTAAAATCAAAATTCTCTATTATATATCTTATAGTAATCATCATCCAATATGGCTTAACACTCTAATATCAAACCATTACTCAAAAGATTATATATATACATATATATATATATATATACCCCCTCACATAAAAGTCAACGGATCAAAAGATGTCTATCACATTTATCCAAATATGTAAATTAGATCAGCATGGATTAACTAATATACGTCTTCCATCTTCTTAATCCTCAAGCAAACTTGCCAGTAACTACACATGATTATATATATTTGCTCCTAAAAGTAAGTAAAAATGGTAATCTTCTATCGTATAATCCAAATAAGGTGGACCATATCATATCAAATTCCAACATTAGGCTTACGATATGCACAAGATACATTCTTGTCAATTATGGGAAAAATAGATGCAAATGATACAAATCTATTGGACTTGTAACTATTCATTGAATTTATGTTGGCTTGTCTTGAAATCAAAACGAAATAACTAAGACGATAAATCAAAAAACAAAAAGTTCATCATTAAATGATTTGAAAATGCGATTGAAAAGATCCAAGGAAATTAAGATTTATACAAAATCACAAATTTGTCGTCAATGAGAATAGGGTTTGAGAGGTTAATCCGACAAAATAAACAAATATAAAATTTGATTACAAATAAGTAAGAACGATCCGAAAATTCACATGAAGGTGGATCTAGTGCCAAATCTACAGCCAAGAGTTCATCCTTTTGTGAGCTACGTATTCTAGAAGTCATAAAATCACATGCTATGGGCTGTGGAGTCAGCTTTACCCATACCAAAATTTAGGACCCTAAAAAATATTTATGCAATTAAATCCCAGGAATAATTAATAAAATCCAGGAAAATAAATGGATAAATTTTCAAGATTTATCACTGATTATCTTACTGGATTTTAAATTTACTTAGGTACTTGGGTTCAGTCAGGTCAAAAATAAGAATTCCGGTTATCTAAGGGTTCATTTTGGGATAAATTAATCTAATGATTAATGTTGGTCTAATCAACTAGTGGTCAATTAGGTTAAAATTTGGTACTCGGAATTAGGGAAATCAACAATTGGGCCTGAATTAAGGCTTAAAATGGATATCACGATGATGATGGGCTCAGTCAAGCAAGGGAATTAAGTGGATTCGGGTATTGAGGAATTTGTTAGGATCCACATATATGGAATGCTGCACTATATGATTTTTTATCTTTTCGCTTTTGGCTTGTGATTGCATTTTAAAGTCTTTTATTACGAAACACTTTTTATTGTTATCTAATTTATGTGCGCATATAAAATAAGATTTATAATTGTGGATCTTTCTATGAATATAACAAATAAGAAACAAAGACAGGATTTTACATTACGATTTATGAAAATAAACTTCATTATTATACATACATTTAGTTCCCATATCTTTTGGAAGTTTGGATGCGTTTGATTTAATACAAAATCTGAATCAAGTCCGAACACAGGTTGAGTTAAAATCTGAATCAACTCATGTTTACAACGTAAGATCATCAGTCATAAATTAACTCATGCTAAAGATATTTTCTCTTATGCAATGCTGTGCAATCATAATTTTTTTTTGAGTTTTATAAATCAAAATTAAAAATAAAAACACTAGCAATAGTAAGTACTCTCTACCCCATACAAACTGCCTACAAAACACTCAAAAATATTATAAAATAAAAATTAAAAATGTCATGCACATACATCAAACACCTTTGACTGCACCACTCCATGACATTCTAAACTTTCCATTTCTGTGAAATGTCACGTTTTTTTTTCTTTCAAACTTTAACCTTCCACCTTATGCAAACTTTAAAATTGTCATATATATTTTTTTCATGAAACAACTTGCACATATCTTCCTAATGCTAAAATGTTGTGCTAAGTCAACATTTTTCATTTTTCAAACATTGTAAGAACAACTGTGTGAACTTTCTTCATGACTATTGTGGTTTTAAAAAAAATAGTATTCGTGACTTTTTTGAGTGCTAAATGTTGTGCTACATCAACATTTAATGTTTTCAAAATAATGCAAAGAAAATCATGTGAATCATCCACTATGTGTAAAATTTATGATTTGTCTTTTTTTTTTTTTTTAATGAGACAACATTCATACAACTTTTGAAGTAGTAAATGTTGTGCTAAGTCGATATTTTATTTTTTCATAATAGTTCGGGAAAATTCATGGAAATCTTTCACTTTTTGTGAATTTTATGATTTCATACAAGGAATATCTTTTAACCCTTTAATATTGTGTAAATTTTATGATTCTCATGCTCGTTCAAGAAACAATGTTCATGCCACTTCTCTAGTTCTAAAATATTTTGCTAATTCAATATTTTAGTTTTTTGAAATGATACAAGAAAATTGTAGCATCCCTGATTAGTCCCACATCGAAAGTGGGCAAGACTAAGATTGACTTATAAGAGTTTGATGAGTGTACTACTATCAACTTCAGCTTAAGCATTTTGGTTAGTGGTTTAGACCAAACGAAGTTGATAGGCTAGTTAGCCCATCAGGCTCGAGTCATGATATTTGATATCAGAGCCGACCTAGCATTTGAGCATGGTGAGGGGGCTCGAGTAGGAAAGGGCTACCCGTAGATGGAGTCCGAGGACTTGTCACAGCGTGAAGCCACCACGCGGGCCTGATCTGGGTGAAAGTGGGCAAGACTAAGATTGACTTATAAGAGTTTGATGAGTGTACTACTATCAACTTCAGCTTAAGCATTTTGGTCAGTGATTTAGACCAAACGAAGTTGATAGACTAGTTAGCCCGTAGTCATGATAAAAATATTTGATAACATCTACTTTACTTCTTTTATATTATAAAATATTAGGGCAGGTCAACATTTTATATTTTTGAAAGGGTACCGTGCAAACCTTTTCACTTTGTGCAAACATTATGACTATCACTTTTTTCATGAAGCAATGTTTATATGATTTCTTTAATGCTAAAATGTTATACTTAGTTAATATTTTATGTTTTTTCATGAAATAATGTTCGCATAACTTTTCTAATATTTTATGATTTCTTTTATGGTTGTCATATTTTTTTTCTTAAAACAACGTTGATATGATTCTCTTCTACTAAAATGTTATGCTAAGTTGATATTCTGGATTTTCAAAACAGTATAAGAAAATTTATGCGGACCTTTCACTTTGTACAAAAACTATGTCTATCGTAGATTTTTATGAAACAATATTCGCATGAGTGCTATGTCAATGTATTATATTTTTAAAATAGTCTAAGGAAAATCAAGTGAACCATTGACTTTGTGTAAATTATTGTTAGGATTAATAATGGTACTAAGAGGAAAGATGAATTAATAGTTATATAAATTTTAACGAACTCTACAATTGTTATAAATGCAGGCAACGTGCAATTATCACGCTGAGGCCAAATAGCTTCGAAACAAGTTATACAGATAATTATTTTGGAGATTTTTTATTTTTGAAGAGTAGTACGGTCAGTTGTTATGTGTTGCCTTATTTTGAATGGGTTTTTAAGTAGTATCTAGGGCTAATTTACTATATTATTCTATAACAATATTATGTAAGTACTTATGAGAAGCACTTATGAGGACTTTTAATCGTGGTGGATCACTATATGTCTTTTGTCATATGGCCATTTAGAACTCGCTAAGTCCATATTTGTAATTTATATTACCTATTAAGTATTTATTGAAATGACTGCTTATTGGATTCCGAGTTAAACGCTTCCTCTGACCTATTTTCTTATTTGTAGACCCTTAAGGAATTATGAAAGGTTTTGGAGTGAATAACCATTTGCGAATGGACACGCAAGGATGCCACATGACCTAGACAAAATTACCCAAGTATTTGACAAATAAAAGTATTAGAGATAATTATAAATAAATAACTAAATAGTGAGAAGTACAAATAACAGATAGAGAAGCAAATCGATTTATAGTGATTCAGTCTTCTCGACCTACATTTATACTAGACACACATATTCTTAAGGCCATCAGCTTCCACTAATGATCTTCCTTCCCATAGATAAAGATCAATTACCATTTTTACAATCTTCTCCTTTTCAAAGCTTAGGAGAGAACCTTATACTCAATTAAAAAAAAAAAACACTCACCTTATATCACTTAGAGTGACAACTTAACTTAATAATGTGGAGAAGACCCAACGAGAGAATTATAATATTTTATGAATTCTATTGGGAAATCTTGGGGGCAATATCACATGCGTAGCGGAAGAACAAAAAATAAAATCCCTAATTCCCAAAGGTATGTTCGTCATCATGCGAGGTACGCAAAAATCCGCGAAACTTAAAACTACGTTATATATATATATATATATATATATATATATATATATATATATATATATGTAACAAGCGATATAAAGTGATAAATGTCAAAATATAATAAGCAAAAAGACTATGTGTCAATTAACACGTGCCATCACTCACGTGATTGGCTTGCAGGGCACATATGACTAGCAATCTCCCACTTGACCTAAAGCCAATCACTTATATGTCTGATACCCATTAGACCCATGTGACACTCAAAGACAATCTGAGACAACGACTTTGTTAGTAAATCTGCAATGTTATCTTTGGATGTAACTCTTTCCACTACTACATCTCCTTGGGTCATGATCTCTCTGATAAGCTAGAACATCGTCAGAACACTTCTGATGAGATCCGAGTTCCCTTATTTGAGTAATCACTTCATAGTTATCGCAATATAAGGGAATCGACTCCTTGTTGCTTAGCACGACTCCCAGATCTGTGATGAACTTCTTCATCCGGACTCCCTCCTTTGCTGCCTCTATTGCAGCAATGTACTTCGCCTTTGTGGTCGAGTTAATAGTAGTATCTTGCTTGGAACTCTTCCAGCACACTGCTTCTCTATTCAAAGTGTACACATACCTCGAATTTGACTTACTATCATCGATATCGGACTGAAAACTCAAGTCCGTGTAGCCTTCAACCTTGAGGCTACTACCTCTATATACTAGTAAAAGATCCTTAGTCATTCTCAAGTACTTAAGGATACACTTTACCGCTTTCCAGTGCTCCAAGCCTGGATCCGCCTGATACCAACTTGTGACACTCGGAGCATGCATTATATCAGTCCTGGTACATGACATAACATACATGATAGACCCTATCACTGAGGTATATGGTATCCTATCCATGTTTGCTCTTTCTTCAAGAGTCTTTGGGGACATACTCCTAGAAAGTGATATCTCATGTCTCATTGGTATGAGATCTCTCTTGGAATTTTTCATGCCAAATTTTTTGACAATGGTGTCTATGTACCTGGATTGGGATAAGCCAAGCATCCTCTTGGATCTATCTCTATAGATCTGAATCCCCAAGATATAGGATGCTTCCCCTAAGTCCTTCATAGTGTGATACAATAGCCAATATAATTCGAAAAAAATTTAGCATTACTATGGGTGAGAATGTTTCGTCATAGTCAACACCTTTCCTTTGACGATATCCCTTAGCCACTAGCCTTGCTTTATAGGTCTCTACGTTTCCATCTACTCCAATCTTTTTCTTAAAGATCTACTTATAACCAATGGGTATAATACCCTTAGGCACATCAACTAGGTTCCAAACCTTGTTAGAGTACATGAAATACATCTCAGAATTCTTGGCTTCTTGTTACTTCCCGAAGTCTATACTCATAATAGTCTCCCCGTAGGTCTGAGGATCAATATTCTCAACATCCTCTCCTTTAATATGTCCCACATATCTCTCAAGAGGATGAGATACTCTATCGGACCTACGTAAAGTTGAAACTTGTGTATTAGGTACTTAAATAAGCTTGGGTTATAGAGTGGTGCTTGAGCTAGGTTCTCCAACCTCGCTCAACTCTATCATGCTCCCACTGTCTCTACCAAGAATATATTCCTTCTCAAGGAACATCGCTCTCTTAGCTGTAAAGACCTTTTGGTTCTTGAGATGATAGAAATAATACCTAAAAGTTTCCTTGGGGTATCCCACGAACTTGCACTGCTCCGTCCTCGATTCCAACTTATCAAGATTGTATCTTTTAACGTGGGCAGGACAGCCTCAAATCTTAACAACCTTAAGATCGGGCTTCTTCCATTTTTCATATCTCATATGGTGTAGACATTGTTGACTTAGTTAGAACTCTGTTCAGAATATAAGCTATAGTCTTTAGGACATATCCCCAGAATGAGATGGGTATGTCAGCGAAACTCATCATTGATCGTACCATGTCTAATAGCGCACGATTCCTCCTTTCAGATATACCATTAAGCTGAGGTGTATAAAGTGGTGTCAATTGGGATAGAATTTCATGGTCCTTGAGGAACTGGGTAAATTATGTACTTAAAATGTCATGATAGATGGTACCACTATTGTAGTTTTTGATAAAGCATCAACAATGCTTGCTAGCTTGC
This sequence comes from Musa acuminata AAA Group, assembly GCF_036884655.1. Lineage (NCBI taxonomy): Eukaryota > Viridiplantae > Streptophyta > Magnoliopsida > Zingiberales > Musaceae > Musa > Musa acuminata. Next base: position 32,121,291 of record NC_088352.1, on the reverse strand, counting down.
TCTAAGTATTTATTAAAATGTCAATTGTAAATTTGATAATTTTTTTTTGTGCAACTAACAATGTTAGTTACATGGAAGTGAATTAAAACGAGAAATGGTAATAAAATAAAAACTAAAGTGTATATTAATTCTAAGGATAAGGGCAATCGTCATTTTATTTTTAGCATACCATTTAGACTTAGGTTTCCTTATTTGAATAATCACCCCGTAGTTGTTGCAATATAAGGGAATCGACTCCTTGCTGCCTAGCACGACTTCCGGATTTGTGATGAACTTTTTTATCTAGACTTCCTCCTTTACTGTCTTTACTGCAGCAATGTACTCTGTCTCTGTAGTCGAGTCACCAATAGTATCTTGCTTGGAACTTTTTTAGCACACTACTCCATTCAAGGTGTACACATATCCCGAATTAGACTAGCTATCATCGATATCAGACTGAAAACTTGAGTCTGTGTAGCCTTCAATCCTAAGGCTACTACCTCTATATACTAGTAAAAGATCATTAGTTCTTCTCAAGTACTTAAGGATACACTTTATGCTTTCAAGTGTTCCAAGCCTAGATCTGCTACCTACTCGTGACACTCAGAGCATGCACTATATCAGGCTTAGTACATAGCATGATATACATAATAAACTATATTGCTGATGCATAGGGTATCCTATCAATGTTCGCCCTTTCTTTAGGAGTTTTTGGGGGCATACTCCTAGAAAGAGATATTTCATATCTCATCGATATGAGATCTTTCTTAGAATTTTTCATGTCAAACCTTTTGACAATGGTTTCTATGTACTTGGACTGGGATAAGCCAAGCATCATCTTGGATCTATCTCTATAGATCCGAATCCCTAAGATATAATATGCTTCCCTTAAGTCCTTCATGGAGAAGTGTATAAATAACCAATCCTTTACTATGGATAGCATTCTTACATCATTCTCAATGATCAGGATATTATCCATATATAATATCAAAAAGGTGATAGCGCTCCCACCTATAATATCAAAAAGGATATTTACTTTTTAACTATTTTATTTATAAATTTTTTAAATATATTAAAAATTAAATACAAGATTGATTTAGTAGTTAATTTGGAATGTTAGAGTTATAGATATTGAGTTTGTATATTTTTATTTATATTATTATAAATAAATATATTATATAATATTATAATATAATAGGGAGAAGATAGGTACAGGAATGAGGTGAGGAGTGCTCTACCTGTCCCTATCCCATAACCACATAGGTAATAAAAAAATACCTCCTATCTTTGTTTATTCCATCATCTCATTTTCATTACGAGTAGATCCGCATGCACATTAGTACCTATGGGTGCTAAGGTTTTTTCTAAAATTAACCTTAGTAGTGATTATCATTAAATTCGTATTAAACTAAGTGATGAACAAAAGATAGCCTTTAAAACTAAATAGGGGTAGTATAAATGGCTTGTCATAATACTATTTGGGCCCTCCAATCCCTGCATGGGGTTGAGAACTTTAAGTCTTAAAGGGGTTTATAGGAAAGTATGTTGTTTGATTTGATGATCTTTTAGTACATAGCTGAGATACAATACATCATCTAGAGCACTTCAAAAAATGTTCAAATTCCACAATGACAAACTATATATCAATCTTAAAAAGTATTATTTCATAATTGATAAAGTTATATTTTTAGGCTATGTGATAAGTGTAGGTAGCTTGCAAATATACGAGGAAAAAATGAATGCTATCCTTGATTGGCCTAGACCTAGGCGTTCCATCGGTATTTGAAACATCTATGACTTAATATTATTTTATTGACGGTTCATTAAAAATTTTAGTATAATTGTTATTCATATGATTAATTTCTTGAGGAACAAAGAGTTTATGTATACCAACAAAGCTAAAGAAAGTTCTAAATTATTAGAGAAAAAACTTGTACAAGCACTAGTATTAGCATTGTCTGACTTCTCTAAGACTTTTTAAGTAGAATATAAAAATATAGGTTGTCCTAATATAAGAAGGAAGAGTAAGTATTTTTTTGGTGACAAACTAAGTTGAATATAAAAATATTCAACATATGACAAAGGATTATATGTGATAATTTAAGCATCACGATAATAGGAAGGTTATCTTAGAGTGAAGTTTATTTTTTATATGGACTATCCATCAAGCTTTAAGATTCCTCAAGGTTAAAAGAAACCTAGCTTAATACTAGGCATGTAGGATGGGTTGCTTACTTGAAAATTTTTAGTTTGTTTCAGGCCAATTCATCTAGTAAGGTAGCAAATGTCTTATGCAGGAAGTACAACTTGTTGATCACTCTTTCTTATGAGATATTATTGGATTTGATCTTTTACCATAAAAATATGCAGTTGACCCTTTCTTCTTTAAAATCTGACAAAAGTTAGATGAGAAAAAAATAGTGATTATATACTCATAAATGATTATCTTTTCAAAAGAAATTAGCTTTGCTTATTGGAAGGTGTTTTATAAGTAATTGCCATGAAAAAATTGTATGGTGATAGATTCGGAGGACATTACTCACTTTATTAAAGAAAGAACTTTTGTCCTTAACATAAAATTGGATATTCTGGCTTTATGCAAAGATATTATATTTGTCAAAGGGACAAAAGTGGAGTGTAAAATATTAGTTTATTCCATCCCCTTCCTATTCCTAATGCACCGTAGGAGAATGCCTCAATAGATTTTGTTCTTAGTTTGCATAAAGGCAATATGTGTATGATTGTATTTTGGTGGTTAGTAATAGATTTTAAGATAAATCACTTCCTACCTTACATAAATTCTCCTGATGCCTCACATGTGGCTAATTAATTATTCAAAGAAGTAGTTCATCTGTGGGACTCTAAGGTCCGAACTTCGGATCATGATATAAGATTTGTGAGTTGCTTTTGAGAGACATTTTGTAAGCTTTCGGGTACTAAGCTATAGTTTTCTAGTGCATACATATCATCCAAACAGATGTGGCAAGAAGTCACTCCCTTGGGAATTTATTAAGAAGCTTGGTTGGTGACAATTCTCAAAGATGGGATGTCTGTCATTCTTTCTCATGCAGAATTTGCCTACGACTCTCTTAACATATCAACAAATCTTAACCATCCTAATTTCACTTACAAATCAATCAAATGTTAGCATGGATGTGGAACAGTTTGCTGTCTCATATTAAGATCATTTAAGATCAAGTTCGTGAACAATCAAGACAAACTTTCCGACTCTACAAGTCTACAGATGTGCTTGAGGCATAAAGAGTTTGAAGAAGGTGATCTTATCATGGTTTATCTTCAAAAAAAAAAAAAAAATCCTTCTAAGACATATAATAAATGCAAGCAAAAGAAAATTGAATCATATCGAGTTACTAAAAAATTCGGGTCAAATGCTTATCGCATTGAGCTACCCAACGGGTTAGCAATTAGTCCAATCTTTATAACGTGACTTGGGTCCATACTATATGGATGAGAATAAAATTTTCATAAAGCCAAATGAATTTATCACCAAGTATATGAGCTTTACTAGAGAAGTCATTGATGTCTTAGACGTTCAAAGTATTACAACAAGTCACTTGCTCAATACTTGGTACATTTCAATGAAAAAGCAATTTTGAAGATGCACGGATTTCACCTCAAGAACTAAAGAAGATTTATGAGGTGCTTTGGAAGGAGTTGACTATAATTTCTAAGTTTAATTTTTCCCAAGCTGAGGACAATAATATAGGGTCTTTGTTGTGTTATATATATATATATATATATATATATATATATATATATATATATATATATATATATATATATATATATATATATATAAAATTTCTGAAGTCACTTTTATTGCTTTTATTAAGAGTCTTTTAGTAAGTAGTGCATTAACTACTTGAGAATATGTATGTTGGTTGGATGTGTTTGCTATTATTGGAGAAACCCAAGGATCCTCTTTAAGAAGTATATACTTCCCATGATAATAAAAAGAAAGTTCTGTTTTGCTTCTTCAGAAAAATTATAAATCCTTTGAAATTTCTTACTTGGATTAAGTCTCTTCTCAACCTTTTGGATTGGATTTTCTTCTCAACTTTTTCCATGATTAGCAACATCGAGTGGCATCCATTGCCTTCGATCGAGACATATCCTTCTTAGTCGAACTCTTTAGATTTTGACCAAAATCACATAGCCTAACCAACATCATATATTAGTCGTTAATGTGTTGAATGCTCAAGCACGCTTAAGAAATTAGAAATCGAAAGTTCTACTCTCGGGAGAGTGTTTTCGTGGTTATGCCTTACGCACAATTACCGCATTAGTGTCTCTTCCTTTCAAAAGAGAGAGAGAGAGAGAAATCATCAAAGTAAGGAAAAGACAGTCAGTCGGCTAAGATCATCATGAATGACAGGAACAAATTTTACTACATGGTATAGCTACGGTGGATCCAAACTTGGGACCAAGCTGATCATCCCAGCCATGGAGGCCCAAACTTCTTTTGTTTTTCAGCACACTCATCATCAATTGCATCTGTTGCATGAAGCAACAGATCCACCAGACAACATCAGCAATAAGCTTTTCTGTCAGAAGGTAATCAACCTCGGCTGCTACTCACTGACCAGCAAGCAGTAGACAACACAACAAACCTTATTCACACAAGTTATGTCTGGCTGGTGAGAAAAACCAAGGGCTGATGGCAGATTGGAAGGCAATAATATGCCAGATGCAGATATTTGCCTGGTTGCTGAGAGTAACCAAGGCCTGATCTGATGGCAGACTGGGAAGACATAATATTCGGCCAGACGCTCAAGCGGCATAAATGTGGCAGCAGTTAACAAAATTTTGAGCTTGATTTCAGAAAATTCGCTCTAGAAAGATCCAGCATAAGTCATTTATGCACAGATGGCAAAAAAAGTACATTCATGAAATGCTGCATTTTCTGGACATTCTTGTCAATCTTTGTCAGCATACAAGTGTTACAAACAGCCTTCACAGCATACACCTTCAGAGCATAGAACTCGAAAGATGCTGTCGATGGATTCAATATATGTAAATCCTCTATTTACAATGAACTGTATTATTTTGGCTCACTGAATCACCCCATAATGTTTCGAAATGGTGTTGCCTTGCCTCTCCAAGGCCTAATGTGTGCAGCCCGTAAGCGTGGATACAAAGTATTCTACATCATGATCAACACATTTGAAGCACCGAATGACAATCCTGGATTTTATAAACGGGGCAACCGACTGTATCATCACATCCCAAGCCCTGAAAGGCATATAATTCTTCGGTGGCATTGGAAATTGTAAATATCCAATCGAACTGAAAGATACAAGACAACTGCTAAAACAACTATGGATTTTTTATTCGGTTAGTAATGTAAAATTAATAGGAAGAATCATATGAGATATACAAAGCTACAATGTTCGTAATCAAAAAGGAAGATGTTAAGCATTCTAGAAGACATTGGGTTTCCCCCTTGATTCACCATCTTTGATGCTCTATACAAACAGGCAAGCCATCCCCCATCCATGCACAAGAGAGCAGCCCCCAAGTCTCCAATCTGCTTTTTTGGATCTGGAGACAGCAGCGGACCTTTAAGATAGTGTAAGGATGATCTAGAGGAAATCCTGTTCGCATTATTCTATCGATCAAGGAAAATCAGGATGATTTTGAGTAGCTAAAAAATAATTATAAGAATGAACTGCAGATTTCTTGTTTCAGTCTAAACTGCCAAATTCCTTGCTTCGCTTTATTGATAAGTTCACTAGCAAGAATCGCCTAGTTATTTTACAGGTACTTAGTAAACATTTTGCAAAAACAAAAGCTTTTTGATCCCAACAGTAAGTGGATGTTCATGATGGGACATCAAATCCAAAACACCAGTGTGCGAGCATGAAGTTGACACGAACAAGGAAGATGACGATTACAAGCCGCCACATATGAAAACTGTTTGGATACCATAACAACGTTGTGCCAGCGATAATAGTTTCTTATGTCAGTATATCTGCATTAGAAAGAGAAATAACTAGTTCAAGGATACATTCAGTCCTCCATGCATCTGTAATGCTAGATCTAAGATCTGAAAAAAGCCAGTAATCAGCCTCTATCTGCATGGCAAGAAATTAGTTGTCAATAAACCATAAAACATGTTGGAATCTCTGATTACTAAATCACCTCTGAACACTCACATCAACATCTGATGGTACAATCTTTACTATGCCACCCATACAATCATTGGAGATTATTGAATCTAAGAGGATCCTGGGTGGAACTCGGTCTTCACGCTCATATCCCTGACCAGCATCTTGTTCTGTGGACTGTAGAGATATACCATTATTACTGGAACTACTCTGAATGCACGAATCTGTTGCTGCTTCCTGTGGGCTATGATTTGAAGCACCAATTCTGTCCATGTGATTACTGCCAATTAGTACAGAAGGCTCAATTACTGTTTAAATTTGAAGTCTCAAGGATCATGGACACTAAATCAGAAAAATACCTAATTAGGAAACAATTAATTGGACCAATCGAACTTCTCAAGAAAATTTGATACCGCCTTTGTGGAAAATCTATGCCCTATTAAAAAATGTTACGTCATCAAACCCAACCAATTATGAAATAGTTATCACATTGCTGAATGTATCTAACTGACCTCATCAGGATCTGGAACTTCGACGCTTGTCCCATGCGGAGCTTTTATTGCAATAAGGACAGCATCCTATCCCCATCAATTAGGAATCGAATATCTTAAATTATTGATAGAAGGGTACAATTAATAGATGTAAACAGACTGAAATTCCTAAGGATCCATAGGCAACCTGGAGGCAAGGAATGCTGGTAATGTCTTCTTTGGTGAGATAGAGCCCTCTAAGCAGAGCAGACCATTAAATTTTAGGGAAAATAAAAAAAAATCCAAGCATATTATTTGGACATGGAAAGCAACAAATTGGAACCTACTTTTTGTGGTTTTCATCTTCAGTGAAGACCCACAGACTCTCTTGTATTTCTCTGCAAAAGAAATGGAAGCTAAGCCACATATGAAAGTACTACACTTCTTTTTCAGATGACAACCCACCTTATCATCTCATCCAGTCTGCAATCTTCTGAATATAGAGCTTCGACTTCGGCCTGCGACAAATTAAGATACATAATTAAACATTCTAGCCAATTTTGTATCAATAAAAATTTGTAAAATATATAAGAGTATTGAGCCTCTTAAAATTTGTTTCACACTGTCAGCAGGCCTCAAGTGTTGTCAGCTGAGGTAATATTTTAGGCATATTCCTCTTTTTAAATTTAAAAAAGAATAATAAAGAAATAAACTCTTCGTTCCACTGGAATTTAGCCAAAACCTGACCTTAGACTGGCTAGAGTCAAACATCTCAGTGATATATATCCAGCCAATGTTAAATATCAGTTATCCCAGCCCAATGCTAGCAGATATACAGCCCAATTATTGTGGACCATTGTTCCAAAAGCCAACCAGCTCAAATGTCAGTTTTCTTTTCTAGGTTTCTTGGAAAGGAAGGAGAGAAACCTATTTCAATTTTAAGAGAAATGATAGAAGAAAAACCTACAAAGAAAAAGAAAAAGAAGAGAGGAACTCACCTACCAGAAAAAGGACCCATTTATAGAAAAAATAAGCTTACCAAAAAAGAAAGGGTGACAAAAGAACATACACAAGAACAAAAAACACATCAAGGGTTGTGTAAAAAAAAAAGCCACGTCCTTTAGTCCTTGCATTCCAATTGAATATAGGATTGTTTCCCTCAACTACAAAACATCCAAGCTCATATCATATATTAAGTTTTTATATATTCTTTGCTGTGGTCAATTAAAGGAGGGTGGTTCCTGCTGTCCTCATAGAAAGTTTAAAAGCATAAAATTCAACACTGCAATGCCGAGTAGAGTAACATTTGAATCCTCTTTGAAAAGTTACGACTGATGGGGAAGTGTTAATAGCATCACATATATATGTTAGACAACATAGTCCAAAGGAACATGCATCTCTTTACAGAGGAGTTCCTCTTGTAAGAAGTCATCTTGCACATTTTTATAGGAAGTTACCTTTGATCCCATCAAATCTTACAGATATATATACAAATTAAAAAAGAATATCTATCAATGATTGGTACATCCTTTAATTTCCTCTACAAACCTAGCATCACGGTAGTTGCTGAAAAAATATAGGACCAAGAAAAGGTTCACAAGAGACGGTTCTCATTATTGCTCCTCTATGAACATAATTATTTAGTATCCTGAGAAATTTGTCATAAGATTTTATTACTAAGCCATGTCTATCTCTTTCCAATAAATATGACCCAATTAAATATCCTCAACTATCAATTGCTAAAGAAGGCAAGGCTATGAAATTTTAAATTAATAATGTTAGATGTGCATCCTCATTAGCTCTGCAATCACATGATCAATTAACCAGCTAGCTCAAATTGTTGGTACTAGAAACACTGCTACATGAGATCTGTTTTACTTTTTTTTCTTTTTTTGCATCTATCAATCTATTTAATCAGCCGACGGATTTTAAACAAGAACAAATGGTGCACAGGGATGGCCAAGACTGCAATATATTAGACAAGCCAAATAGCAGGGAAAGACAGGTTGCCTTCCATCATGTCAGTGTCATCAGCAATTTTTGGATGAGCATGGAACTTCATGGTACTCATTTAGGAGTAGAGATCCTTTCTGCAAGGCAGGGTGTACATACATTTGCATTTCACAATATAAAGGCTTTATTAAAATTGACTTTATACATGATTACACATTTATTGCATCAAGAACAATGTTAAATTTCTTATGCATGCATAATGCAAAATCATAAGTCATTTGTCTTGAAGGAAACAACATGAGAATGATAAATAAGTATCAGTTGCAGCTTATGCTTGCCAAAATCTTTAAGATCATCTTCACCAAGATATGGAGAAGGCTGATAATCAATGATCATCTGACTTGCATGTGCCTTCTATTTTAATACTTAAGGTCACATAAGCTTAATTAAATTTGTTAGTAACAAAATCAAGGACAACTAAGAAAGCACAAACATGAAGCCACTAGGTCTAGGTCCATGCAAACTCTCGCCCATGCCCAGAGGTCAATTCTAATTTCATTATAGTGAAAGGTCCTTCAAACCTGAAAAAGGACAATATGACCTCCCAGTTTATGCCAATAAATTTATGAACTTATGTACCAAAGATACTTTTATAAAAGGAATAAAAGCTTCTCCAATTAAGAAAATAGAAAAATATTTTGTCAATAATTTTAACAATTTTGTAATAGGAATCAAGCAAGCCATATACCAAATACTTATCAAAGGCCATATAGCATTTATCAACATTCAATTTAACATATCTTCTAGCCCATTCCTCCAAATGTGTATGGCACTCTTCGTTTATGTCAAGATATTAAGATCATTTTCAAGTTTTGTACATTGTTTTCACGATTTGCAAGCATTTCCAACATTGCTTTAGCTTTTAAGCCATGACACAGATCTGAAGCATGCCAGTCCAATTATTAGTAGAAGATAGTTGTCTTTCATAAATTCACTCAACTTTAATTGGTTGAAATTATTCACTCAAAATTCAGTAAATGATTTCATATGAACTCAGAGGTACGTATCCCTGTTTTTTATCTCAATCATTACCAATTCACTGGGTTCAAGGTGCTGAAATCAATTTTTGGGTATTGAATTTAAAATCCCTTCACTAAAATTGGTCTTGTAACAACATTAAGATGTTGAACTCACTGCAGAACCTCTTGTTCAGCAAAATCATTTTGCTGAATTCATTGAATAGCAAGCCCTAATTCTAAACCCACACTCTCTTAACTAGAAGACACTCCAGTAAGCGGGTCACAGTAAGATCTGAGAACCTAGCTATCTCTGCCAAACACTAATGATAAGTTCTTGAACCTGTGATATCTCGAACATCATGTTCAGCAGTCATTCTAATTTGGCTTTGAGCATGCTATCTCTTCATAAAAATCTTATCAACATCCCACTATTTCAACAAGTATACTGGTAAAATATGAAAATCCAAGACCACATTCATTTTCTCAAATGCAAAAGAAGTATGATATCGATGAGACATGTAACCAGTGTTAAGTAATAATGTGTTTAGATGCAATTTAAAAAAAAGTGCAATAACCAGTATAGATTTGTAAGGAACGGAATTACCAAGATGACATACCTTCAACCGAGCAATTTGATCATCCAATTCTTTTGGCCTTGACATATCGATTCCCCTTATCACAACAATCTTTTATAAGCACAAAAAAAATTACAATCAAACAAAAATAAACAACGGGATTTAAAAATTACTTCCAGCGTATTTTATTCTTGAAAGTCTTTTCAATCAATCCTACTCCTTCAAGAACATTAGTTATGTCATAAATCCTCCTCTTCTGAACCTATCAAAGCAGTCAAAGAGCAATTTAATTTATTGGTAATTCGTTCCAGCTATAAGGACAAGATAAGGAACAAACTTAGAAAGCCTAGATTATTTGCAAATAATAGAGTTGAACCTCCAATGTTTCTGCAGCAGTGTTCAAATCAAGACTCCCATCCTTGGCTTTATGTAGCAGATCAATGAATTTCTTTGTTAGCAAGCCTGACAAACCACAACAAGCTTATTTAACATGAAAAGTTACAAGGGAAAGTAGCTTAAAGAAAATGGAATCTATTAACACCATAATGAACAAATAAGAAGTATTACCTAGAGAACTATCATAACGACAGCTGTTAGAAGCTAAAGGATTTAAATGGGTACCTGAAATGAAGTAGCATCACAAATCATTCTCCAATTTAAAAAGCATTACCAACAACTGGTTATAAACACTACATGTGTATCTAATATCATACAGTAGATGAATGAAATGACCACCAGAGTTACCATCAGTTGATCCTGAAGTATGCAGCTCAAGATGTTTACTCTTTAGCTTGGTTTTCCTTTGCCGTTTAATAGCAATTCCCAACCCAGTTGGAATTGTACTACCATTAAATTCTTCCTTAAGTGCCTGATTGATTGCTCCATCAGCACTCTGAATATCTTTCTTTTCTGCCTCATGCATTTCCTTTTTGTTCTGCACAAATGTACTCCAGACTGTAATAGATCAATCAGGTTTGAAAAAAAGATTAACTTAAGCTTATGAAGAAATTTCAGACGCCCTGGTATATGAACCTCACAGTTAGCATTCTAATGAGAAAGTCTAACAAAATCTCTCATAATAACTAAGTGCGAGTGATACTAAAAGAGCAGAAATTTTGAATGGCCAGAGAACAAGTTCCACAGACACAAACGGTGGGACTAATAATTAAAAACATTAAATAATTATTTATACAAAGATAAAGAAATTAATATCTAATATACCAGCATGGCTTTAAGTTTTGACTGGACCGGTCTCTACGATCGGTAATTTCCAGTTCAATCGCAAATTGATGTGTATACCAGACGATTTTGTCCATATTGATGCATACCACGTATACCAGACAGTACATATGTAAATAAGTAGTAAGCATACCGCCCAGTTCCCACACCCCATCAACCCTGGCTAAATGCATATTTCCCACCCTCTATCAACCCTTTCCAATGCAATTTCATAACATTTTTTCACCAGCAACCTCAATTCTCCTCTTTTCATGGTCATTTTCCCTTTTTCAAATTTCTCAAAGTGGGATTAGATTTAGATCCTTTCTTTCTTGCTAAAGTGTAGACTTCTCTGCAATCAATTTCTTCTCTCCAAATCAAGGTAAATCTAAACCTTGTCATCTTGTTCTGATGCTTACTTTTCTTGCTTAAGACTTGCTAAGACATATTGCTTGGATTGCACACTCCACATTTTATAGTTAAACCTTTTGCTTTAAAAAAGCACATGCCATAGGTTGATTGTTCATTCTAAACATGCTCAAGATCTATAAGCTTGATCTGCAAGGATAGAACTAAGCTAGTTTTGCACAGATCTAGCCTAATACCACATTGATTCAGGCTACATTTACGTAAATCTAGAACAGGCCCACGCTAAACCAATCTAGATCCATGTGGATCCTCCATGGATGTGCTTGGGTCTTCATCTATGTATATAAAGGTTAGACCTGGACAAATCCAACCTTAACGGATGCCGAACTACTATATATCAACATAAAATGGAGTTCATATTTCAACTCTCATGTGTACATTTTACAAGTAATATGAAGTTGGATTTTAATCCTAAATAAAATCTTTTGTGTAGACCAAAAAAGATAACACTGTGATATACATTTCTTAGCCATATTAGTTATAGAAACATATATACATTGAAGATGTGAAAATTTGAATCTTCGCTTCCTTCTGATCTGAAATTTTTTCCTTGTAAACTTGTTGGCTAATGATTGAGAAAATGATGTTAGAGGCTTCCAGTAGCAAATGTTGTCCTTTCCTCAGAGCTTTAAAAAAAAAGATGCCCTTCCTAAGACTGAAGTTGTTTTTTAAGAAAAATTATGGCTCTCAGCAGTAGCTTCAATTGTTACACATAAAAAGTCTATATAGTTATCACATCACCAGCTGATGGATCAAACTTGGTGGAAGAGCAACAAGACAAGTGCTATCTAATCTAAGTATCCCAGTTTCAGTTGTTTTGAATCTTTAGCAGTTCAGTCAGCTGCAGGTAGGTAATCTAGAAAGGCAGAAAAAGTGGTTCATTGCATAGTTAGTTATTTCGCAAACAATTATTCTCAAAGTAGAGTTAACAATTTATCCACCTGTCTTTCCCTTTAGTTCTCGTGTCATAATTTATTCTTTTAATGGACAGCAATCCAAAGTACAAAATTCTGGTTTTTCTATGTATAACTAGATTCTAAAAGCATTCCTATTGCAAAAGCACCTGCTAATAAATGTCACAGATGATGTCAGCATCTAAAGAGGGGGAAATGCCAATTATAAATCTTAAATTACTCACCGCAAAGCCAACCATGTTGTAAGTTGTGTTAGGTCAATGCTTTCGAGAAAAATAGAAAAAAAAAAAACACTGCACTCAAAATCATCATAGCAGGTCATACATTGGTAGTGTGTTATGCACATACAACCAATAAGCATGTTTGGAGTTTAAAGATTGATCATTGATAAATGTGAAAGCAAATAGTATATAGAATTATGGGAGAAAAGAAGAAAGCAAACATAGTGAAAAGGATTTCACGGGCTTTCATAACCACTTGGCTACTTGCACTAAACTAATACATCTCGTAGTGGACAACTTGTTTAAATTGATGTCAAACAGGTTTGTGCCTATGAATGTTCAATTTAGCTCAAAATGACTTTTAATTAAATTAGTTTTTAACAGGTGAATAACTGTTCAATAATTGAGCCATCCATCTTACTGAAGTTCAATTATCATTCAATATTCATACTATCGTGTACTAAACTAATACATCTCGTAGTGGACAACTTGTTTAAATTGATGCCAAACAGGTTTGTGCTTATGAATGTTCAATTTAGCTCAAAATTATTTTTAATTAAATTAGTTTTTAACAGGTGAATAACTGTTCAATAATTGAGCCATTCATCTTACTGAAGTTCAATTATCATTCAATATTCATACTATCGTGTCATCCATCCTACTAACGTTCAATAATTGTTCGTTGCTATTCGGTCCACTTAAAATTGCATGTGATGACTTTTATATTTAAGTCAGATGAGAAAGAAAAGTTTACTTGAATGAGAAAAGGCTTGTTCATTCATGTAAATGCAAAAATCACAAAAAAGACGAGAGTAGAATTGGTAGAAAACTAAGACGAGGTTTAAAAAGATTGAAGTTAATAAAAAAAGCACAAAGTTTCTTTTAGACTTCAAAAAGAAAGTATAGATTCAAGGAAGGAGACAAGGGGAAAATCCAAAACATTTTGAAAGCCTTCTGTGATAAGCGACTCAATACATGACTGGTTACCTAAAATTAGCCATCTTGTTGTAGCTAAACAAACTCAAAGGACTAACATGCACTAAGACTTAAGATTACAAAGACCAATATGGAAATTAACACGTAATGACAATGATCTGAGGCTACAATACTATAACACCCTGTTAAAATGATCATCTTGTTTATTCTATAGTATGCAAGATCAATAGCAATATTATATTCAGTTAGGAACGATATGATCAAGATAGGTAGGATCGATTAGATAAAATCAATAGGGTTGGAATTGACTAACAAAATATTTTAAAAATTAACAAAATATTGAAATTCAAATTAAGATCTGAGAAAAAATGAAGATATGTACGTTTCAAAGTTCTTTTATATGCATATTTCATAAAACATCTAAATTTGTTAAAACATATATAACCAAAAAATGACAGTAAAATATAATAACATAAAATATTTATGATATTAGAATATAAATACTAAATATATCTGACAAAGATACCAATGAAGTAAATAACTATTATATATGTCATAAAAAAAAGGCATAACACTCATCCACATGTAGCTCTGCAGATGTGATAGACCCATTGTTTTCTCAAGGCTTCTCCGGTCACCATGTTTTCTTCTTTTCCAGCCAGTCACTATGTGAGTGAGGCATTAGTAATGCATAAATAAAAAGAAAACTTTATTCAGTGTGAGTGCCCATAAAATTTGAGATTAATTGTGAATATCACGACACCTTCCTTCTTTGTTATAGTGAATCTATTTCCTTATGGGATAAGTGCGACATTTTGTTCTCACATTTCCTCTCCTGATATATCATTTTTCTCTCTGCTTTCCTGGTAATGAATGACAATCATTGTAACATTGGTGACCAATGCAATGGCTGTAAACTTGTAATGTAACATTGTAACAGTGTTTTCTCTGTTTCACAGTCATAGGTCTTCAACCACAATTTTTCAGTCATGGCTTCCCTTATTTAAATATTTCCATCAACTATTCTTCACTGTCTTCTTTTAGTGTTGTCAAATAAAGGATTGGCCAAAATCAACCAACTCCGGTGGGGTTTGAACAATTATAGTCAATCCCAACCAAATTCTGACTCTAAGGAAGAAAAAACTATAAAAAATGAATCAGTCCTAGAGAATAGCTATACAGATTAGAGAGTTCATATCAGAATTGTTCAATACCATGAATATAATTTATTCCACTTGAGAAAAAAGCACAAATCAATCAAAATATTAAATAATTAATTAAAATTTATATCCACTAAAGCATTACATCTCACTCTAAGAACTTTCACAAAGTAAGCATACACCAAGCTTGTGTTGCTCAAGATCAACAAAGGGAATTTCAAGTGTAGATATGGATTGCTTGACATAGTTGATACCTTGATCTAAGATTTGGGAATACAAACTAAAAGGAAGAAAATCTAGAACAAAATATTAAAGATCCAAAAATATTCTTAAGCTAATAACATTTCTTATTCTTTTCGTCTGTTATCTTGTCTCTTCTTTTTTGTCCTTCTCTTCTTTTCTTCCTTCTACTCCTAAGGCATACCATCAAGCAAGAAAGTAATGGGACTTAGAAAGTCGCAAAACTACCCTCTTCCCGCTACCCTTTCTTCTTTCCTCATCTTCTATGCCTCTGACTATAGGACGCTTGTTACTAATTCTCTTTTCAGCCAAGTCCAACTATGCATATTTCACTCCAATACCTATGTCATGTCATGTGGACACTAGTACAGTACTATAAGAAATCCCAGCAACATCCACCAAGTTGACCTATAAATTTTGCATTGAAAGTTCAATGGCTTTAACTTGATCATGCTCATAATCTTCTTGAATATTTTCCATAATGAGTTACAAAAGCTCCCGACTTGAGAAGGATGTAGAAGATTGAGTAAAATCCTTGATTGACTACAGAAACTAATGCCAAGTCCTTGTAAAAATCAGTGATTTAAAAAGTACTAAGCGCCAAAATGCGCTAAGATCTCAAAATGCTCGAGGCACTAGGTGCTTGCCCGAGCGAAGCGAGATGCTCTGAAATATTAAAATATAAAAAATAAATAATATAATTGATAAATATGATTATATAAATAAAAATATGACATTAAATTAAAAAGATCTAAGGTACGAAGTCACATTATCCATCTTCTAATAACAAAAATGTCAAAAGACTCAAAACAATAAAGTTATACAGCAAATTCAATCATCATCATAATCAACATCGTCATTCTCAAATATATCATCATCTTTCTTTTTCTCTCGTCCATCTTCATCAAAATAGGTTTCCTCCTCTTCGACAATGGCAGGAGATGAACCTGAGGCTTTTATACTCATTTTTGCCTTCGTCATCTGTCTTATATATGTTTGTAATTCTTCAACACCCGAGGCTCTTGCCACATCTCCTCATGTCAAGCTATCATCTTCAAATACAAGCTCATCTTCAATATCTTACAAGTTCACACTCATTTCCTCCACCAACCACTCATTTGAATCATCAATGTCTTGTAATAAGATTAGATCAATGTTATTTTACACATCATGATGAGCCTCCAATGCTTGTTTATACTTTATATAAATCAATAATTTACAAACACTTAGGGCCAAAAGACACCAAGGTCCTAAAATGCTCGAGGTGGTAGGTACTCGCCCGAGCAAAGCGAGGCACTCTAAAATATTAAAACATAAAAATATTTAATATAATTGATAAATATGATTATATAAATTAAAATATGACATTAAATTAAAAAGATCTAAAGCATCAAGTCATATTATCTATCTTCTAATAACAAAAATGTTAAAAGACTCAAAATAATAAAGTTTTGCATCAAATTCAATCATCATCATAATCAACATCGTCAATCTTAAACATATCATCATCTTTCTCTTCCTCTCGTCCATATTCATCAAAATATATTTCCTCATCTTCGACAATGGCAAAAGATGAGCTTGAGTCTTTTGCACTCATTTTTTCCATCGTCATCTATCTTATACATGTTTGTAATTCTCCAACACCTAAGACTCGTGTCACATCTCTCCATGTCAAACTATCATCTTTAAATACAAGCTTATCTTTAGCATCTTACAAGTTCGCACTCATTTCCCCCACCAACCACTCATTTGATTCATCAATATCTTGTAATGAGATTAGATCAATGTTATTTCACAAATCATGACGAGCCTTCAATGCTTGATTATACTTTATATAAACAAGATCATATAATCATTGATGCTCTAACCGATTTCTTCTCTTTGTGTGAATCTATCATGTCATGTAATTTAAAAATATATTAATGTATTTATCTAACAAAGAATAGATTAATTGAAACAAAAATATTCTGTGATCCTTACATGCTCAAAGACACTCTAATTTCGCTCACAACCCGTAACACTACATGTCAAACTAAGACTTTTGATAGCCAATTACGGTAAGTTCAGGGCAGAATTTCCAAATAGACTGCCATTCAACTACAAAATTTATTTTATTATTAACAATAACATACTATATATGAAATTAATTATACAAATTTATTAATACTTGAGGATGTAGTTATCCTAGATCGAACTACCATTAGAATTCCAAAAAGATCATCAACATTCTTACATAAATATAATTCACATATGAGCTTATCTTGCACTTCAAGGTTTGGAATCAATCTTGCAATGCACTTATATAACTCATTTACAACTTCTGCATCAAACTCAATAGAGATGTTCTTATAAAAGAATTATGAGTTCAAATAATACCCTACTACATATAATAAACGATGAAGTTGATAATTCCATCTTTCATCAATGATTGCAAATATTTTCTTATATTTTTGTTCATTTCCATCAAAAGACTTTTGAATCGTCTCTTTTGCTATGTATGTAACCAGTGATTTAAAAAGCGCTAAGTGCCAAAAGATGCCAAGGTCCAAAAACGCCCGAGGCGCTCGGTGCTTGCCCAGGTGCTCATCTGAGCGAAACGAGACACTAAAATATAAAAATATATAATATAATTATTTAAAATTTTAAATAAAAATATGCTATTAAATTAAAAAAATCTAAGATACAAAATCATAATGTCACGTTAACAAAAAGTTTCAAATAAATAAAAATAAACAGTATTAAAATCAAAATAATATATTATTAATCTATTAACAGTATTGAAAATTAATCATTTCAAATAAACTTAATAATATTAACAGTATACAGTATACGTATACTGTTAAAAGAAAGTGTAAAGGGGTGCTAAGCCTGTTGACTGAGAAAAGAGGAAGCGGCAGCGGCGACAGCGGCAGCGACAGTGGCGAGCGACGACAGCGGTAAGCAGCGAGAGGCGTGAGCGACGACAGCGGCAACGTTTGCGAGCAGCGACAGCGGCGAGCAACGGCAGCAAGAGCAGGAGCGGCGAGCAATGGGAGGCGCGAGCGGCGACAGCGTTTGCGAGCAGCGACAACGGCAGCGGCGAGGGTTAGGGTTCGGTTGTCACTTATATCAGTTTTAGTTGGTTCGATTGAACCAACTAACCATCATAGATCGAACCAGACCTAAAATCCTGGTTCGGTCACCTTGGTTAACCCGAGGGCTCGCCCGAAGCGCCCGGCGCCTGAGCTCGGGCGAGTGCCCAGGCGGCGCCTATTTGAAGCACGCCGCCTGGGAGATTAGCGAGGGGCCTCGCCTCGCCTCGCCCGAGAGTCTAGGCGAACGCCCGAGTGCCTTTTAAAATCGCTGTATGTAGCCTCATAAATATAACTCATTACGGGCGGTACGTACCGGTCCGATAGGTGACCGGTACGCGGACCGCCCGCTACCGGGCGGTACACCCAAAAACCCTAATATCGGGCGGTAACGGTCGAGATTTCGACCGTTACCGCCCGGTACCACTCGGTAACGGTCGATTTCGACCGGTACCACTCGGTAACGGTCGAAATCGACCGTTACCACACTGTAGCAGTGCTACAGTGCTCCAACGATCAAATTGACCGTTGGAGCCCTTTCTCCTCCTATTTAAACCAATCTTCTCTCCCCTATTTCATTATACTCTCTTAAACTCTCTCTCAAACTTTTCTTTTCTCTCCTAAACTCTATAAAATAACGATTTGTGAATTCAATTGAGGCTAATTTGGAAAGATCAAGAGGAAGAACTTTCTAATCAAGAGGTATGTATTCGTTTTCTTTAATTAGAGAGTAATTAAGATATTTAAGATTATGGTTAGTGTTTTTCATGCATAGTAAATATTGAATAATATTTATCATAGTAAAATAAGTTTAAT
This sequence comes from Musa acuminata AAA Group, assembly GCF_036884655.1. Classification (NCBI taxonomy): domain Eukaryota; kingdom Viridiplantae; phylum Streptophyta; class Magnoliopsida; order Zingiberales; family Musaceae; genus Musa; species Musa acuminata. Next base: position 32,102,162 of record NC_088352.1, on the reverse strand, counting down.
TAAATTTTATTAAAATTATTTAATGCTGCGATTAGTTATTTTAATGATGATTAAATAAAATTTATTTGATTTTATATCAATTTAATGTCTTTAATACCTATTAAGGTATTTGTCATGTTTATAGTGGTGAAAGAGAAGTAATTAGTGAAAAATTAACTATATTAATCGTATAATTAGTGTAGATAAATGATAATTATCATAATTTGAATCATATTGGATTAAAATTACATATTTAATGTTTCTTTTATGTATTTAACATATATATGATGGTAAAATAAGTTTAATTATAATTTATTAAAGTTATTTAATACTGTAATTAGTCATTTTAACGATGATTTAATCGAAATTTATTTGATTTTATGTGAATCTAATATCTTTAATATCTATTAGGGTGTTTGCCATGTTTATAGTGTTGAATGAGAAGTAATTAGTGAAAAATTAACTATGTTAATCACGTAATTATTGTATCTAATGATGTTAATACTTATTTTATGCATGTAACATATTTATGATAATAAAATATAATTAGTTATGTTTTAATAAAATTACTTAATGTTGTGATTAGTGATTTATGATCGATATTTGGTCAATTTAATATGTTTATACTTTATAGTTTATTTGAATTAAATTTGATAGGATCATGGCACCAAAGGAACAGCCACATGATGATGCATGGGTTCATGCCCGAAAGCTAGATGGAAGCCGTCATCATTGGCAATGTATTTATTGTGACTACATTGGCAAAGGTGGAGGAATAACTCGAGTGAAAATGCATTTGGCTGGTGGGTATCCTGATGTTACAAAATGCAAGAAAGTTCCAACGGAGATCCGTAAATTATTTCAAAGCAAGCTTAAACAAACAAAGGAAGATACATTAAAAAAGAAGGCAAGAGTTGAGGAAGAATATCATAGGGCTACACAGGAACCGGTTTATGATCAGTATGAGGGTTGCGGCGATGAAGTCGACCCGGATCTCACAGCTGGGATTCGTGCATCATTGGAGCATCAGTATACGGTCGATGAAGCAATGAGGCATCGACGACCTGACTCACAATTTGAGCATGGCACTGGTAGTGGAATCCAGAGGTCAACCAGCATGAGGCAACCAACTGCTCCTTCTCAGCTAGGCCGAACTAGTAGCATGAGATATGGTGGACTCCGTGGTTTTATGAGAGGTCTTGGCAGGAGGTCCGCACCAGATATTGTTGATATTGATCCGCAAGCCTATCCCCCACAAACAGCGAAATAAACACGGATTGACGATGCATACACAAAAGAAAAAAAACGGGATATTGGGAAGGCAATCTCAAAATGGTTTAACTTTCATAGGATTCCAGCCAACACAGCCAAAGGTCCATATTATCAGAGCATGATCTCCTCTATTCAAAAGTCTGGCACGGGGATCCAACCTCCAACACCAAAGGAGATTCACGGCGTGTACTTAGATGAGGAGGTGGCAGAAATAAAGGATTGGATCAAATCCTTCAAGAGGCAATGGGAAGAATATAGGGTGACATTGATGTGTGACAGTTGGACAGGACCAACAAGAATGAGTATCATCAACTTTCTTGTTTATTGCAATAGAAGAGTGGTGTTTCATAAGTCCGTTAATGCTTCTGAAAAGATCCAAGATGCAAACTACATTGAGAGCTTGATGGACACTATGGTAGAGGAGATTGGACCACAGTATGTTGTACAAATAATAACCGACAATGGAGAGAATTTCAAAAAAGCCGGTTTGCAATTGATGGAAAAAAGAAAAACTTTGTTTTGGACTCCATGTGCAGCTCATTGCATAGATCTAATGTTGAAGGATATTGGTGAGTTGGATGCGGTCAAAAAATGTGTAGCTCGAGCACAATCAATTACCAAATTTATATATAATCATCATTGGGTCCACGCATTAATACAAAAGTATGTAAATGGTGAGGTACTTCGACCTGGAATTACTCGGTTTGCTACCAATTTTATTGCATTAAAGTCATTACAGCAAAAAAGGCAAGGCTTGAAGGCAATGGCTAGCTCACAAGAGTGGTCTGAATCCAGATATTCAAAATTGAGTGATGGAAAGAAGATAGAAAAGGCCATTCTTTCCTCTAGATTTTGGGATACTATAGCAGAAATCATAAAAGGTGTGGAACCACTTTATATTGTCCTCCGTAAGGTCGATATGGACAAGCGTCCACAAATGCCGTATCTTAAATATATGTTGATTTCAGCAAGAGAGGAGGTCAGGAAAGCATTCAAAGATGATTTTAAGGCCGACCAATATGTACGAATCATTGATCGTCGGACCGATGTTCATATGGATCAAGATATCCATAATGCAAGTAAATTCATATTCAGAATAATTTAATTTATTATTATTTAGATAATAAAAAATCATACTAACAAAATTATGTTTTGCAGCGTATTATCTAAACCCAGCAATTCAATATCGATATGCTCTCGGAACGCAAAATAATTTCCTAACGACACTACGAAATGTTATATATCGGCTCTTGCCAAACACTACCGAGGCAACCGATGCTCTTATGGAGGGTCGATTATTTCGAGAAACAATTGGTTCATTCTCCGACGTTGTAGCTGTAGCGTGCCGTTACACTATGGATCCTGGTGAGAAAAAGTTATGCATATTGATTATCAATTATATTTAATGTTGATTATTTGTTATGCTAATAAAATCTTATTTATATCTTTTTGCAGTCGAGTGGTGGCTACAATTTGGAGGCGATGCACCACATTTAAGGAAGGTTGCCGTTCGTATACTTTCACAGACAACAACATCTAGTGGTTGCGAACGTAATTGGTCAACGTTTGCATTGATTCATACGAAGGTCCGCAACAGACTCTCCTACAGACGGTTAAAGAAACTAGTATATGTCCATTATAACATGAGGCTAAAATTACGATGTGCTGAGTTGGATAAGGAGCCAGAGGAACCAGATATTGATCCCATTGACCTCCAATTCTACAACGAAGATTCAGAGCCAATGTTAGATTGGGTTGAAGCAGCAGAGAACCAAGAGGATCCTCTACTTGATGAGGCGGGAGATCCTCAGCGTCCTTCGCGTTTTATCACCGAGGCAATAGAAGAAGAAGAAGAAGCACAACCCCCAACAGGTGGAAAATCCCCCTCGATTACAACATGGTATGAGTCAAACTGCTCGAGGAACTACCGATACCCAACGGTCACACTCGTCCGCCCAACGTGCAAAGGCAAAGGGGAAGGCAGTAGCATCAGTTGCATCGTTGGAAAGAATCGAGTCGGGCGACGAGACACCTTCACAATCACATTCTCTTTCTCGCTCGGTCCAGAGACATGATAGCAACACGGACAGCAGTGCCTCAACAGATGATGGCGGTGATACCGGGCAGTCGTTGGTCTCGTCTGCACAACTTGAGGGTGGTGAATGGACTGAGGAGCAATATTTTACACATGCCACTCAAGATTCAGATCATGGAACTCGACAAGGTACTGGTCAAGTTTATGCGCGGAAGGGAAAGGAGAAGGGGAAGGCAGTGGATGAATATGAACAAATGCGACAGAGCATACATGATATAGACACAGAAAGAGACTCATCGTATTCACAGCAATCGTATTATGGAGAATCATATGGGCAACAACAGTATGGTGATAGTTGGTCATCCTTCTCTGAGCAACAGCATGATACAGAACAACATCAATATATGCCTCAAGAGCTGCCTCGAACAAATATGATTCATGACGATCAATCTACGATCAGCACCACATTGATGCATCAATGGCATACGATGTATCAATACACTATGTCATGGGATCAATTTCATGATTGGGTCCAACAAACGTATCATATTGATATGTATCGGATCGAGGACCCTGATCCACCACCCGTGGAGGCCCGTCGTTCGTTTTGGTGGTAGAATTAACAATCAGGTATATCTAGATATATGATTATTTAATTCATTTGAATTTTAGAGTTTATATTGTAACAAAATAGTCTAACAATTCAACTAATTTTTCTGTAGATATTTCAATCTATAACGAGCTAAAATACGAATCTCGAACAAGACTACCTCAAAGCCCGAAAAAGATATGTGATGCTATTCTTATCTAATTTACATTGATTTTGTCAAACTTATACTATTACTATATTTATTTGTAACTTGAAAACCTTATCCTAACTTTTTTTTTTATTTTCAGGTATTTTCGGAGGGTTAAATCGGTGAAATCGGGTGTACCGCTCGGTACACCTCGGTATACCGGTCGGTACACCCGTACCGTACCGTACCGAGCGTGGGTCGAAACGCCGGTACGGTACGGTACGGCGAACCTTGGTATAAACTATAAGATTCCCGAAGGATGACATTAAGATGATATCACCGACCCTCTTACATTTTGCTTCTTTTACCCATTTGCTTATCACTCATTTCTCCGAGGTAAACATATTTCTTATATTATGTTTTTAATGATGCATGCTCTGTAATGTCAAGAAGGAAGTGGCAAATCGGGTGACACCATATCTCACCAATTTCTTATTGCCTATAAATTCTCTCATCATATTTTAAGTTCCAGTATGATTATAGAGAAATCCAACGACAAAGATTGTCCTTTTTAAAGTCTTCTTCATGTTAGGAATTCTTCCAATATCCTCCAACATCAAATCAATGCAATGTGTCGCACATAGAGTCGAATATAAATGTTATCTTTGCTTCAAGTAATTTACCTAAGATAAAGGATAACAAAATTAATAAGACTTAGAAGTTACATAGTTCTTCCATTCAAGTTGGAGACATATGTAATTAAAAGATTAAAAAATTCAAAAATAAACCTTACTAGCTAACACTTAGTTGATTTCATTGTCGTTTATAACTTGGACAATATTTTGTTCACCAATTTCCTCCATAAACTTGTCAAGCAACTTATATATCTTTTTTCCAGATTTCATAGAAGATGATACATTTATTGACTTCACAAATATGGTTCCTAAACAACAATTGACCATGAAATTAATTATACTCCTATGTCTCCTGTCGGTCCAAGCATCTAACATAATAGAGCAACCTTACTTTACCCATGATTCTTTGTAGCCCTTTAATAAGTCATTTATATAATCCAACTCTTTTTTTAGTAATAAAACTCGTAGCTCATAATAACTTGAAGGTTTTAATCCCCCACCATATCTTCTAATAAGTTCAATCATCTCATTAAAACTATATAAACAACAAGTACTAAGGGGAAGGCTAGCTCGATAAAAAAGACGAGCAATATACTGAATTGTTCTTCTCCTTATTTCCTTATCATAAGCATCACTTATAGTTGTTTGTCTTAATTTTACTCTTGTTTGCCCTTGTTGCTTCTGTGATCCTTGATACATATATAAGTCCAACGATCCCCTTTTACCCTTCTTAAGAACCATGACTTCTTTTTCTTTTTTGTCATATTCTCTTTTCCCACTTAAATTGACACTTTCTGAATAATCTTCTTCGTTGTCTCTAATATGTTTAACACATTCATTTGCATCTTTTTTTCAGTTAATAAGTCAACAACTCTTTTTTTACATCAAGTAGACACTTCTTGCATGCTGATGCATTCTTGAAGTTCCCTACTTGATGTTACTTTATACAAAAAATACCACCTTCTAGCAGTCTTATCACAAAAGATGTAAGTAACTACATTAGGATCCTTTAGATAATTGTATTTCCAGGCAGGATCCTTTCTTGAATTTTTTGATGAATCTTCTAAATTTCTTTGTACACTTGCTATTAATCCTCAAACCCTAATAATAATTTTAAATAAATAGAGATTAGCAGTGTTAAAATCTAAATAGGGACTAATATATGATAACGGTAGTTAACAATCTATTATTAATAGTAGATTATCTATTGTTAACAGTAGTTAGAGGGGGAGAAAAGAGTTATCTACTGTTAACAACAATTAAAGGGGAAGAAAAGAGTCACCGACAGTAGAAAGTGGGGAAGGAGAGGGTAGCGATGACGGAGGAACTTTCAAATGACGGTGGCGACGATGGAGGAAGCTACAGATGACAGCAGCAACGACAAAGGAAGCTTTGGATGACTACAACAACGACGAAGGAAGCTATGGACGGCAGCAGCGATGGCAGTGGCGGAAGCTATTAACGCTGACGTCATGGGCAGAGGAAGCTTCAGAGGTGTTTATCAGTGGCGGAGGAAGCTACAGTCCTCTCCCTCGACGGTGGAAGGAGCTACACATAGAAGCAACAACGATAGAAGAAACTATGCATGAAAGCTAGCTTGTCGGACCCGTTCGTTGCCGACAAAGGAAGCGTCGGTCCTATACGTCGACGATGGAGATAGCAACAGAGGAAGCATCGACGGCAGAGGCAATAGTTACGCTAGGATTTATGGCCCGGGGTCGCACAAGGGGGCGGGGTGGTGGGTTTTGTAGGTATAGTAATAGTATGTGGCTTAGTTGGTTCAATCGAACCAACTAGCTACTGTTCAATCGAACCAGACTTAATAGTTTGGTTCGGTTGCTTCGTTTGAACCGAGGGCTCACCCAAGGCGCCCAGTGCTTAGATTCAAGCAAGCGCCCAGGAGGCACTTCACCGAAGCGGGTCGCTTAGTCGAGGCCTAAAGGGCTCAGGCCTCACCTCACCCTAGCGCTCGAGGGCCTATTTAAACCCCAGGTAAGAATTGATGTGAAGTCATAGACATGGAAAATTTGAACATGAGAGAGATTTTTATAAAACCTCTAACACTAACTAGTGGTACCACAACAAACTTATACAGTCAAGTAGTGACCTTCTATAATATCGAGTAATTATTAAAAGAGTGTGGGTACTAAAAAGAAGTTTGGAGTAGCTAATAATTAACTGATATTCTATCATATCACTGCAGCCACAATTGCATAAGCTATTAGATTTAATTAGTTGGTCTTTTAGATGAAGTCGTAGGTTCTTAGTTTTCACAAAACATGGCTAACAAGTCAACCATGTCTAAGATATAAAAGGGCAGACCAATGCAGGTCAAAAAGGCACAACCTTAAATAGCACCAAAGCTCACACTCTCAATTAGTTCAAAATATGATTTCAGAATTACATTCATAGGTACATCATGATTAGTTTTTAGATATAAGCTTTGACCAGTAAAACAAATATCTTCACATTTTACCCCCAAAAAAAACAAATATGTCAATGATTCCTATAACCAAAAGCAGAAATAAGAAGTATTTGCAAGTATCACTTTGATATGAATATTGCATGTCAACTCATGAGTGCTACGGTGTACTTTTTATACCACTCGCTTTAAGGTTTTAAATACAATCAAATACAGGTTGCGACATTATGTTGAACGGGTAGATACGAACATGCACCATCTGTATCACTGAAGAATCATAAAAAAATGTTTACCAAGTGGTACAAAGGTATACAATCTGTTACCGGTGCTTGGTGACCAATAAATACCAGTGGATATGTAAAGGTCGAACCACTATTACAAACAGACTCTCTCTCAGGGATCAAGAATTAAACAAACAATTATCTATTCCATCAGATAATAAGTCAATTGGATATTTTGAAACTTACTAAGACGCTCTAAGACCTCTATAACCTGGCACTCAATGCTGAACTCGGAAAGTCCATGATTCTGTATCTGCGACTGTTTTGTCAAAGATTTGACTCGAATATTACTTTATCTTTGACACATTCATGTAATAACTCGAATCTAATAGAACTTTTACAATGATCCAAAAGTATGTTTTCACCTTACTTTATCCTTGAAGTTCATATGATATTTGATGATAAACGCTAAGTTTATGCATAACCAAATTTAATAAACTATCTGATCTTTCAACAAAAGGGGGCAATAAGGATCTTCATCAATATTATATTTACCATACAATGAATCTAGAGTATGATACTAGGGAGTACAGAACTCGTAGAAACTAAAGAGCATACTGCAATCAATAAAAACAAAGTGAAAACGAATCAACGATATCACAAAGAAAGACAAGCTGCTTCTATGTCAAGGAAATTGAAAAAAGGCAATAGTGGACATGGCGATTACAGTAGCGAGCCAGGGGCAGAGATTGGTTGGGATCACTCACGGGGGTGTCGGGAGGAGGGATCTTATCGTTTTCCGCGGCTCCTGGTGGAGATCGGCCGAGGAACAGGTGAGGGCGATCTACGGAGGTGGAGGGGCAGGCAAAGCGGCGGTTGGCGGCCGCCGCGGCGGGAGAGGAGGGCGGGAGGGCGATGTGGGAACGGCGGAGCAGTGGCGGTGGGAGCTTGACGGAGTCCTCGGCGCTTGACATGGCGATCCGATGAGAAGGAGCGTAGAGAAAGGGGGGAGGCGGTAGGGTTTTGAAAGAAGGGAATAAAAAGAGTTAGAGAAGACGACGTCGAGGGGCGAGGGAGGAGAGAGGGAAAATTGAGATTGACGGGAGCAACTTTTTGGTTTTTTGTTTTCTGCTTCTTCGGTTTATATTTATATACTTAAAAAACAATATATATATATATATGTATTACCTTTATAATCCTAGGTGGCTCTCTCGAGAACCTGAAACGTGGGACCGACAAGTAGTAGTAGAACGCGGCTTTCGTGTGGAAACCATTGCACGTGTACAATGACAGTCCACGTGTACGTCCTCCTCTTTGTTGTGCGCCAGAATCATCGGTGGAAGAACAGTAGGAATCCTCCGTGTCTGGCTCAACGTGTCTCGCTATTGGACCAGCATTAGAGACGTACGGTTGACATCAGCCATCACAATTTTCCCATTCTTTGTCAATTTTTTTTATCTAAAGAAAACAAAAATTATAACCAACTTTAGCTTGCATTAACATACAAAATCTACAATCGTAGCCCATGTTGATTTCGATAAGCATGTAATATATTTTTCACTTAAATCTACAACTTAGTTATATAACAAACAATCTAAAAAACATAAAAATAATTATCATTTTCGTAACCCCAATGATCAAATTGAATCTGTATAGTGCAAAGTCATCGCCCTCACCAATGATAATGGTATTGTTTTCAGCATCCACCCTAAGGGGACCGAAGGGAATGGGTCTCAGATCTCTGTCTCAATGATGAATCATCTTTTCGATCTTTATTGTGAGGACTCTTTTTTTTTTTTTCTTCCTTAACAGGTACTAATTTCCACCTCAAAGATCAAAGGAATCAAATTCATTTTTAGGGATGCAACAAATTCTTCTCCCTTTTTTTGCCCTACAATTGGAAAACACTAACCAACATTCGATCCAATCCCATCACCATCCCGACATTTTCTACAATGCAACGACAGTAATACTCGGGCTTACAACCATGCAAATATATTTTGAGAGATAACATCCCCCCCATGTTTTGGTGATATGCTCCACCTCCTGTATGAACATTATCTAATTTAATATATTTTAAGAAAAATATTTTTTACTCGAAAAAATAAAAATAAATTAAATTAAAGGGTGATTTCTTACATATTTATTTGTTTCTTAAATCATACCGCATATATTTTATTTTTTTTAAATGATACTTATATTTTAAATAATATCCAAAACACCTAATTATATGGTTCCGTAGATTCCCAACGGAATGAAACCATCGGTCCATAGGGTGAGCTGTTCAAAAATATTATAAAGTTTAATTAAAAATATACTTCAAAATATTATATATAATCCAAATACACTTTTAACCTCATCCAAACTAACTATAAGCCAAAAAAATTAGGTATTGTAATGATCCACAAACAATCACAATCAAGAAAATATAATGTCACTTATAGTATTTTTCAATAACATTATAATATTTCTAGCATCTCAATAAAAATATTATAATATTATTAAAAATATTATAAGTGAGCCAAAATAAAATCAAAACACACTAAAAATAAAAATTAAAAAAAAATATTTTATAATATTTTGATCATCACAATAAAAATATTGTAAAGCCTATTAAATACTGTAAATGACCCAAAAGATTCATAACTTCAATCAAACCAATTACAATACTAAAAATTTGACATCATGATGATCTATGAGTAATAACAATAAAAAAGATATAATATGATGTTAGTTATAATATTTCTTAATAGCCTTATAATGTTTTCAATACTTCAATAAAGACAATATAATGCTATTAAAAAATACTATAAGTAAATAAATAAAATCAAAATACACTATAAACTTGTGTAAAAATATACTAGAAATCATTTGACATACTAACACTAAATTTAAATAGATATTTATAATAGTATACGAATAATATCACCCAAATGAGGATAAAAAATTGGTCTGTTATAATATTTTGGTCGCCACGACAAAGATATTGTAAAGCCTACTTAAAAATTGGTTCATCGACTTAGATCGATGTATCCTGTACATCAATATTCGATATGGTATCTCTAGCATGATAGAACCAGTATAATTATGTGTAGTATAAGAGTATTTTGATTATTATTTAAAATGGGAGTATCATTTGAAAAATAATAATAAAAGGGTTAAAAAATAAAAAGGAGGATTTTTTTGAAAAAAAAATCATCAAAGATAAAAAAAAATCTTCTAATTCAAATAAATCCTTTACACAAGTAAGGTAGCATCAAATTCAAATACAATCTTCTAAATGCCTTACATTAAGGCATCATCTACACAAACTTTGATTGTAATAATGTTATGGAGCCAACAATTTCCTTCTAAGATATATATGCAGCTTATAATGATACAATTATCTGATCAGTTTCTGTCACAAAACCAATACCATCTTATTATTTTCATTAAAAAGGCTGTATCCTCATTAAGTTTGCACCATCTACCACTATTGCTTCCTCAATTAGACTAGAGTATGGTGTGTCTCCTCGTTGTTACCTTCAGACTCAATCTCAAGGGACTTATCATAATGTCAACTACAACTTTGTAGACAATAATAGTGGCTGAACCACCCGTTAAACACAAATCATTTCTAGTCTTTCAAACTTTCCAAAAATTGTAGCCAATAAGACTTTCAAGATGTAGCTTAAAAGAGAGGATTAGTCATCTCCTTCTCACCCCCAAAAATAGTTCTATATATTCTAATTCTAGTGCTACTACTACTATATGTTTGAAGTTTACAATTTAAAAGCTTCCAACAAAAATAGGTGGGTTCTAAGAATAACAAGAATTTTCTTAAAAAAAAATTATATTCTAAAGCTATTTATAGTAATCCTGACTAAGGTTATTTATTTTTTAAAAATATTATATATTCCTTTAACATATAGGATAAAATATAAAATATTAATATAATTAATATACAGACTACCTCTATCATTATTTTTCGTACTATTAAGAATCCATCAATTTGATAATCCAAATTATATTTAAGTAGGAGTTAGAGAGAATTAATAGGATAACTCTACTAGCCCTAAGAGAGGTAAGAGCTCATGAGAAAGGGAGAGAAGATTTTTAAAATAAAATATTATTAAGTTTAATAATTAAAAAATATATTAAAAAATTAACATAAGATTAATGTGGTTCAATGAATGTCGATCGATACTCATGAAAAAAATTAAATTCTTTAATGTGACATAATTATAATACTTTTTAGTTATTCATACTAATTAGATTCAAGTCTATTTATAATTCTAATTTACTAAAAAAAATTAATTTTAATTAAGACTCTCTCAACTAATTTAAATTTAATTTAAAATATTTATATCCTAACAATCTCTACTGAAGTATTTTCTAATTTTGTGTTGCTAGTCATATGTGCTTTGTAAGCCAATCAAGTAAGTGATGGCACATATGACTTGACACACAGTTTTTTTACTTATTATATTTTGATATTTATCACTTTATATTGTTTGATGTATATATATATATATATATATATATATATATATATATATATATGTATATGTATATATATTTATGTATACATATATATGTATATATATGTATATGTATACATATATATGTATATGTATATATATGTATACATATGTATATATATGTATACATATATATGTATACATATATATATTTATATATATATATATATAATAATGTCTTTGGATCTATGCAATGGGAATCAGATCGTGATGAGATTACAATAATGAGACCAATTTGCCTTTAAACATAAATCATAAATAATCTCGGTCATAGGTTATTCGAGAGGGACATCGAGATAACCGGACAAACTGGTGTGTTATATACTCGTCCATATGATGGATGCAGTTGGTCTTATAGCTGCTCGTGTGGAGACAATAAGGATATAATACAGGTATCAATTAGGGAATGAGTTCACTGATTGATCCGCTTACGGAATGTTGAATGGTTAATGATGCCTTAGTGTCAAATAGCGATTCCGTAATCCCAATAGTGTATCTGGTCCTTAAACTTAAGACACCAAGGATTTCCTATATAAGTGCTCTACTCTTTGATACCAGACTTATAAGTTTGGATGTCCCAAATCTAGCACAGTCAGTCATTGGGAGTGGTAGTTAACCTTACGAGGGCTATTGAGTATTGATAGAGGATTATCCACTCTCGGTGTCATGAGAGAAATGTCTTATGTGTTCTTGCTCAAATAAATCACTGGCCATGGTCATTCAGATTGAGAGAGAAAGAGTTCTCTAAGAGAATCTGATTAGAGCGAGACTCGAGTAGAAATCATATGAGTCTAATAGCACCATGCCCGGTATATGGTCTTTCGGATATTAGATGGATGATGGACTATAGGTACACGGTAACTAAGGATAGATAGGTCCAATGGATTGGATTCCCCTGTATCGTTTGTAGATTGCGGCGTAGTGGTTTAGTACGTCTACAGTCGAGTGAATCATTATGGAGATAATAATTCATTGAGCCAGAAGGAGTTCTAACATGTATGACTCACGACCAACTCGATATTGGGCCTAGAGGGTCACACACATATGGTAGGCGTTGCGATGTATAGATGTTTGGATATGAGATATTCATCTCCTATCTTATTTGATATTCAATAAGCCATTGAATTATTGGATCTTATGGTTAAGATCCAATAAGAATCAATAAGAGCCCATAAGAAATTATTGAGATAGAGATTCACTAATCTAAGAGGCTTGGGTAGTTGGATGGAGATCAATACCCAATATGGAAGAATCCATTATGGTTAAGTTGATATGAGACCTCTATAAATAGGAGAAAATCAGTGGTTCATATGCTAGAGCTATTTACTTCATCTCATATTCTCCTTCCCCTCTCTATCTCAGAGTAGGCTTGGAGTTTTGAGAGCGTCATCGCAGTCCTACTATGTCCTACTATGTAGATCACCGCTAGAGAGGAGAGTGCTTGACCTCCTTCACCCTCTTCTAGAGATATGTAGGGATATACGATCTCCCTAGATAACACATTCTATCTCACACGTGGTTTTCTGTTTCGTGGATTTTTGCACACCAATCTTCGCACGACGACGAATATATCTTTGGGAATTAGGGATTTTATTTTTTGTTCTTCCGCTGTGCATGTGATGTCGCCCCCTTAGATTTCCCAACATGTGCTTCCTATAAAATTTAAACCATTATCTTGAAGAATCCATTACAAATATACAAATTGAATTAGTTCATGATCTAACATTCAATTCCAATAAACCCGCCAAATGTATCTTATGTAGTTGGAACCAAACTAATGACACTACTTAATTATGAAGAGAGACCTTCGTCTCACTATCTTATCATCAATAAAATTTTTTCTCATAATTGTTCATATCCTTTAAATCATAAATATTACATTTTATTTCCTATACCTCAACGAGCAATATGTTTTTAGCTATTTGATGTATTTATTTATTTAGCTACCATCCCTTGCACATGCAATATGTTTTTAGCTATTTGATGTATTTATTTATTTATTTTTTATATAATATTAAACATTGATGTATTTATTATACCATCCCTCGTCACCTTTAGAGATTGTGATGATATCTCTATCACCATCCATATCGTAAGAGAACACTCATTGACCTCTTCTTCATATTTTATTTTCTTCGAATAATTCTATTCAGTATGTATGTACTTTTTATATCTATAACACTTAATATTATCTAAAGACTTCACTCATGATCTTGACCTGCCATATTGAGATCCACTCTTATTAAAAATTTATCCTGGTTGACCTTTACCTTGAGTAGTTAATGCCTCACATTTCATATTCCTAAATTTTTTTTTTCTAGTAACATAAAATACTAAAGTTTTTTCAACTTGTTCTAGAATTATTGAATTTTTTTCACATCTCTAAAAAGTTGTCGTACAGTTGACAAATGATATAAGAAGTAACAATGCTTTATCAAGTCTCCATTTTCCTCCATCCTTAACCTATATTACTTTCACTTTAGATATAACCTATTAATAAGCTTTTCTAACTCTTCCTAAAAAACTTTAATGGAGTCATCATCAATAATATTATTGATAATATTATCAATGATATAAAGAAGAATAGTACTCATGCATTTTGTCCCAAGCTTCTCTCAATCATTTTTTCTAGTTTGTTTGATCGACCCTTCTATGTTCTTATTAGGTCTTATTGAATAAGAAGATCTTTTACCCTGTTAAAACTATTTCTTCTATAAAATTTGTTTCCAATAAAATCAGCATAAACAACAGACGATATCCTTATTGAATTTTTAATCATCAGATCTTTTGGCTCTAATGCCACTTTGTTGGAGAGGGAGAGAAGATTTTTAAAATCAAAAGAAATTATAGAGATCAATAATAAAAAACATATAAAAAAGCCTATGCAAGATTAATATGGTTCGACAAATCCCTACCTAAATCGATTCAAAGAATTAAATTCTTTACTATGTGAGATCAATTATAAGATCCTTAAGTTATCTCTACTCAAATACAAATTCTCTTATACATATCTCTCACTTAAACCTAAAAACCTTTTCTTTCAATCCTAGAGATCATCATAATCCTAATTCACTAAAGAATCTTAATTTAATTATGATTCTCTCAACTAATTTAAATATAATATTTACTAACCCTAATAGAACTAAGCTGCTATTTAATTTGCTGAGAATGAAGCCAAAATCCATAAGAGAAAGCTTTGATGGGAGATCATAATATTTGATTATTTGAATGTGATATTACAAATATAAAAAAAGAAGGGGACAATGATCAAAAGCTAAGCTAATCGAGATAGGTGTTAAACAATAGATTTACCAAACAAATCAAACAGACGAGGATTAGCTAAAGCCCTATCTAGCCTCGTCTAAATACCGGCAAAGTTATTTCTATTGATACTAAACCATGTGAATTTAGGACCTCTAAACACTAAATCACATAAGCCTGCAGAGACAAACACAAATATGGAAATATTGGATATGATAACTATTAAAACTTACTTTCCTTTTGTTTCTCTTTATGGTCCAATAATACGTAGTTAAAATCACTATAGTTGTTAAATATGATAACTATCAAACACCAAGAGCTACTACCAAAACCTAAATATGAGAAATTAGTTATAGTTGTTAAATCCCTACTATAACTTAAAAACTCAAGTTGGATCTTGAAAAGAGAATTTAGAAAAAGGGATACTCTTAGAGAGAGAAATATGAGAGATCCTGTTAGGGATAAGAGAGATAGACATGCAAAAGAAAAATATTTTGTAGAGAGAGAACTAAATAGAGAAACCTATGATGAGTTTGATCTTTAATGTCAAGTTGTTCTTGAAGAGAGAAACAGTAGAAAGGAAAAACTATTAGAGAGACAAATAGGAGAGGCTGAGAGATCGTATTAGAGAGATAAATAAAAGAGAGATTAAATTATAGAGAGAGAGAGATTCTATTAGAGAGAGAAACATAAGAAAGAAAAATGAAAGAGAGATTGCATAGAAGGAAAACTAAAGAGAGAGAAAATTGAGTAGAGAGATAAATTATTTGCGAGAGAAACTGTATGAAAAAGAAACCAAAGAGAGATCCCATGAAGAATTGATCACAACATCAACAAAGAACATATTTGATTTTAACAACCATCGATGTACAAAAGTATATTCCAAGATTAGGAAGACAATCATAATATTAGATTACAATAGAAAAAGGGAAATCAACATAAGAGATTGTCACAACACTGATAAGTTGATAAAGGAAGATCATCATATTAAAAGTTTGATCACCTTTAAGAAAGAAGAATGAAGATATGAATGATAATTTTCTTAAATCTTTTAATCTCCTTATTATCTAGATTTAATGAAAAAAATTATTGAAGACGAAAAAGTATGATGAGAACTTTTCTTGTATTAGAAGACTTAAAAGAACTAGTTCTAGAAAGTCTTAAAGATGTGACAAATGATAAGAATTTTAATTCACTCTATCATTAATAGCATAGAAGATAAAAAGAACACTGGAATTTATCTATCAGGCAATAATAGATAAAAGGTTTTCTATAGATTTGTGGAGCAAAGACTGGAAGAGAAGTTTGGTTATGTTTAGAAGATATCTATGCAAGAGGTGTCTATCATCATATCCGAAGATAAATTAGAAGAAGTCCATGATGCAGAACTAAAAGAACTGAAGACCCTTTTATCTAATAAACGTAAACATAAAGAAGATACTTGAGTATGATAGATTTCAAGATCATGTAAAAACAAAATTTAGATTATCATGGTATTTATTTTACTAGATTATATGATTTTATTTTTATTGGTAGTATAAAAGTATTTTGATCTCCTTATGGAAATGAAGAAGAATTCGTTGGTTGAAGATTCGGAAGAAGATGTTCATGTTGGCATGAAGAGTATCAGTATTTAAGATTCAAAAGTTGAAGATTTTTTTTTATATGATGAAGAAATGAGAAATTTGTGCAAATAATTATGTTGACAAGATTTAGATTGTATTTTAAAAATATGACAAAACTTATATGAGACAAATCAAAATTTTACAATTGATTTAGCCAAATGACACAAATTGACTATGGATTGCATAGTTCAGAAGTCAATGATTTTATAGAATAATAATATTTTTTAATAAAATTTAATTTATGAGAGGATATTGGAGTATTAAATTAAACTATCTAAATAGATATGATTTTTATTTAGAAGCATTAGTTAATAAATAGAGTAATTGTCGTGGTCAATGTAAATAAAATAAAATAAAATAAAATAAAATAAAATAGCAGTTAAGTTGTGCTTTTGAATTATGATGATTGAGGAGATTGGCAAGCTTTTTTTTGTTTGGAACAATCTATGATCATTATGTCGCATTATTACCGGAAAGAAATTTTATTACACAAGATATACTACAATTTCTAACAAAAGATGTCATTTTTTGAAGTGAGATATGTTGCATTATCTATTTCTCTTCCATCCCACGCACAATATTACTAAAATGCAAGTAGCATAAAAAAAAAAAAAATCGATGATTTTACTACTCAAAAAGTAGAATGTGATAAGATATGTTTTAGATATGAGACATGTCATAATTGATGTCACGTCACGCTACAATCAAGTTAGCCAGGCGAGAACCCCACACATCATGTGAAAACCTGTACCAAAATGTTATTTGGTATGTCCTATCCCAAAACATCAATTGCTATACATTTATTCACTAACCAAAGACATCCAAAGATACATAATGTATTGAACTCTCTAAAGATTTGTATTTTGGAGTTGCTTTGGCCACTTTTTTTATTTTTTTCTCCATCAATCTTTGATAAACAGTTTGTATTTGTATATCTAGAAACAGATAAAAACTAAGTTAGCTTCTGGTTGAGTATTTTGTTACTCGTCTCTACCACTTTAAGTATATATATATATATATATATATATATATATATATATATATATAAGATGAAATATTTTACTTTATTAATGCAAACCATGAATCCTCTCATCATCGATGGATCGCTGGAAAGTATGTGTTACACAATGTGAAGTGATTGAGAAGACCGTATTTAATCTCAAGTAAGTTAAAGAGTTAGAGAATTAAGACCTAACAACAACACAATGGATAATTCCTCGTTGCTCGTAGACTAATTTTTCCGGAAAAGAAGGGAAGGGAGTGGCTTGTTGCAAAAAGACAAGGGTTTTCCTGCCTACTTGATGTCACCTAAACCATGTATTATTAGCCATTGCGTTAAACAAATGAAGTCAGTCTCCCTTAAACCAAACAGATGGTGTCAGATTACGCAAGAAGGTGTCAATCCCAGTAATAAATTTAGATCACAAACTAGTACAGGAAGAAATAAGGACTTGGTTATTCTATACATACATACATTATCTTGTGTTTGTGTTTGTGTGTGTGTTGTTGGCTAAAACCAAGTGATACGAGTAACTTAGTTGAAACCATGTCGTCCTGATGAATGAATGAATCAGACAGAGTATATACTAATACTTCAGCTTATGGAATTCTCTCCTCCAAAGCGTAAAATTCGCCCATCAAATGAAGCATTTGTTGTGATTGAATGCGGAATTGGAGGAGTGGTTTCGGAGATTGTGTGTACTAAAAATGACTGAATTGATGGAAGGACGGCAACAAAAAAAAAACCCACTGTCCGACTCACTCATATTTGATAATTATCTCGAGAGGCAATAAAACGTAGGCCAAATTCTTTACCAAAAGTCCAAATACCCCCTTAGCGTTTCCTTTCCAAAAATTCTCAGTTTCAAATTTTTAAAAGGGCAAAAGTATCCCTCAACCATCTTTCCTTTTTTTTTTTTTTATTCCTCTTTTCCAAATTCTCATCACATCGAACCAAACCACTCAACTGAACCGATTGAATCAATCCAAAATTTTCACCGATTTAAAATAATAATAATAATAATCAATTGGTATTAAATTTAATAATTAAATATATATTATTTTATATTTGACAAAATAAATGAATACAAAATAAAAATATAATATCTCAAGTACAAAGTAAATAATGATATAATAATGATATTTATGTTTAAAATAAAAATAAAGAATTTTACATATTTAAATTCTTTAAAATAAATTTAAAATGTCTATATCATGGTCTCAACCTATTTAGAACCTTAAATACTATAAAACATTATATAAAAATATTAAATTTTATCAAAATTAAAGAAATCGGAAATTTTCAGAGTATCCACAATTTGAAAATACCAAAAAATATTAAATATTTTTTTTAATCTATATAGTAGTAATTTAAAGGTTTTTTAAAAGTTTTAAAAGTAGTAATTTTTGAATTGCCCCCAAAAATAATGTCAGTGGGTCTAAATCGTGATTTTTTTTAACAAACTTTCAGGTTTCGAAACATTTGTAAAAGCTCAAATGTTAGAAAATATTGAATGGAAGCATCATATTTTATTATTATTATTATTTTAATCAAAAATTCAAAATTCAAAATTTTCTCAAACTGAAAATATCAAATAACTTTATTAAAATATAAAAATTATATATCTTTTTCCATCTGAAAATAATTCAAAGGTTTCTTAAAAGGTTCAACTTGTTTTGATTAGGTTTTGACGTGATTATACTATTTTTGAATTGCCCCCAGAAATAGTATATGTGAGTCTAAATCATTGTTTTTTTTTTATCAAAATTTCAAAATAGGTTTCAAACCTCATCAAAATTTCAAATGTTACAATATATTGCACAAAAAACATTAAATTTTATTAAAAATTAATAAATTAGAAAATTTTAAAGTATTCACAATCCAAAAATCCTAGAATAATATCAAATAAATTTTTAAATAAAAAAAAATTATATTTTCGTTCATCTTGACAGTAGTTCAAAAGTTTCTTAAAGGTCTCAACTTGTGTTGACTAGGTTTTGACCCAGTTATACTATTTTTGAATTATTCCAAAAATAATATATGTGGGTTTAAATCATGATTTTTTTAAACCACACTTTCAGAATATGTTTTAAACATATTTAGAAGTATAATTGTTATAAAATATTATATGGAAGCATCAAATTTTATCAAAAATTGAAGAAATTAGAAACAAATCAAAAAATTTTATGTTCTGAAAATACTAAAAATAAATACATTTTATAAAATGGAAAATTTTATATTTTTGTCCATCTAGGAGT
Source organism: Musa acuminata AAA Group (assembly GCF_036884655.1). Lineage (NCBI taxonomy): Eukaryota > Viridiplantae > Streptophyta > Magnoliopsida > Zingiberales > Musaceae > Musa > Musa acuminata. The sequence continues at coordinate 32,082,197 of NC_088352.1, read as the reverse complement.
AATTCAAAGGATTTTTCAAAGATTCAACTTATTTTGAATATGTTTTGACATGATTATGCTATTTTTGGATTATCCAAAAAAAATAGTGTAAGTGAGTCTAAATCATAATTTTTGTGGCCACACTTTTAGAACAGATTTCAAACTAATCTAGAAATTATTTTAAGGATATTTTAAAGCACATTACGGTAGTTTTTTTGGATATATTAACTTTCAAAGGGTCATAATTAATTGAAAAATATTTTAAAGGCTTAAAAATAAAAAAATGGTCATAAAGACCTTTCAATTTTACTTTAAAAATATTTTAAATATTTAATATTTTTTAAAAGACATAAATGTTATAATTATTATATCATTCCTTACTTTATGGTTGATAACATTATTGTTAATTTATTGTTTTTTTAACACGAAATAATTTTGTATATTTTAATTTTATATTTATAATATATATTATTTAATTATTTAATTATTATTTATTGTAAATCAGTGCAAGTTTGGGATTTTCGATCAGTTCGATTGATTGGCTTGATTCAAATGTAATAAATTTAAGAGAGAGAGAGAGAGAGAGTATACTTTTTAGAAAAAAAAGATAAAAAGAGGTTGAGGATTATTTTTACCATTTTAAAAATTTGAGACTCTACTAGAATTTTCAGAAAAGGAATTTGCCCTAAAACATACATTTGGTTCTTTCTTAGGTAGTCCTTGTTTATCCCTGAAATCGAATTTGAATTGCGGCAATATTATAATCCAACATCCTTGAAAGAAAATTGATTCATAAACTTGGAACGGGAACCCAAACTTGAGTTATGCTAGAGGTTGGGTAAAATAATTATATTTATCGTAGTAATTTTTTTGTAAATAATTTATTAAACTTTTTAATATTTATCCAATTATATTTCATAATAATTTAATACTATCATTATCATTTTAGTTTAATTTATCAAGTGAAACAATAAACAAAAATTTTATTAACACATTAGTAAAGTGACACTCTTGATTAGTCACTATAGAATATATTGTAAAAATAATATCATAAGTTTATATTAAATTAATTATATACTTATGCAAAGTCTATATTATTCTATTCTCATTCGAAAAAAAGCATACTATAGGTTGGTAAGATGTTAACATTTATTAGTTGACGGAAAATACAATATTAGAAAATATATTGCATGTGAAGTAAATGCATAGGACATTAAAATTAAAGATAAGATCTTTCGTTTGTTGAGAATCTTACGGAACGGAACGGAAATCCCGCACCATCACGTATGATCTTAAACGCTTTCGTTGGAAGGATTTGGATTGCCCCCAAGAACAAAGATACAAATGTGACTGTTCAAACCAAGCCACAGACACGAACAAAAAAGCCAAACGATCTCTAGAGAAGCAAGCAACTACTGTACGAGCATATAAATACGTATAGAGAGAGTGAGAGAGAGGTTGGAAGCATTCATTGCAAAGGTGGCACGAAAAAGGAAGACGATGAAGATGATGGCCCGATGCATTCCGAAGGCGAGGAGCAACCGACCGGTCACCGCCCACATGTCCCTTCTGGAGCGGATGCGCGAGGTCGTCTTCAAGCTCATCATGCTGTCTGCAATGCTGAAGAAGAACACAGGAACGGGGGCGCAGCGAGAGAAGCTGCGCAAGGCGAGTATTTGCGCCTCCAAGCCTCCGGACTCGTACAGAAGCGAGGCGGTCGAGGACTGTATCGAGTATGTCAAGAGGTCAGCCGGTGTGGAGAAGAGCAGTAGTGGCATTGGCAATGACGACGACGTCGTCGTCTGAGCTTGGATTCACGGCTTTTCCACCAGTTAAGTGAAATATTGTTCTTCTTTTTTTCCCGGTGTGGAGAAGAGAAAGTAGTGGCGTTGGTAATGACGACGTCGTCGTCGTCGTCGAGCTCGAAGATGGGTTTTCCATACTCGTTTGATGCATGATTTTGTCTTTGCAACAGTGATCGACTGTCATAAAAGGTCAAAAGTATATATTTGGGAAGTAGTAGTAGATAGACTGGAAGAATGATCGTGTCTAGCCATGTTATCTCTCTGTTTTGGGCTCAGAGTTGGGAGGGTTAGCATGAAGACAACCCGATATGCCCAGTCGCTGATCATAGTCCCCTAGAATCTCTAACACTATCCACATGTAACATGATCAGGTTAGGTTGCATCTATAGTTCCAGCTCTTGGAAGACCAAAATTAGATGATGATGATGATGATCTGAATCAACCTCCATCACCTTCCTCAGGAATCTGTGACCTAAGCTACAACCACAGGGTTCCAGAGTAGTGCGTACGACTTGCTTAACTAGTGGTCAACTGGATTTGCTCAACAATGGAGCAGAGAATGTAAAAGAAAAACAATGTCCTGAGTGAAAAATTATCAACCTGAATGGGCAACAGTTAAAGATGCAGTGCGAAAGAGAGTCATCAACCTGAATGGGCAACCCATAAAAACACTAAACATTTATACTATCAAAAACTTTGTTCTCCAAGGTATAACCACTTTTAACGAACTTTAGAGTTCTCACAATCCAAATAAAATCTCCAAGCACCAAAATTTTGAGGAAACATCGCAGGTGACAAGATGACCAAAAAATTATGACAAGTTTGAGCTTCATCCTCGAGTTGTGTTTGCAGTAATAATGAAGCATCCTGTAATTACCTATTGTATATTCATTTTAATGCAGACAAAAACAAAGGTCTGGTAACGAAAACATCAATCTACACAGCTCGGTGGGTGTTGAATATGGCAACAATGATATAATTATTAGGAAAACAGGGAATCATAGGATAACCCACAAGAAACAAAAGATATCTAGAATCAAACAACTTTCAGAATAAGTTATTGAATAAGATGGATAATTTTAATCAATTCCTTCCACCTCTAATAGCAAAAGATGTCACTTTTTTGCAGTGAGACTAGCACCATTGATACATCACATGACGATGAACTCCATGCACCATCCAAATAGTTGATTTAACTAGGAAACTACAATCATCTACTACATCTATTCATCAATTCTAGTCAACATCATGAAGCCTACCTAATCTTATAGCCCATTACCTAAGAGCAAGTTGTCTTATAAAACAACATCAGAGAGACAATAGTAAAATCTCTTTTGTCACTGTAAGACAATGGCCATCTATATGTTATCACTGTAACACAACATAATTTAGCATCATCTAATATTAGAATTTTTTTACAGAATCAGAACCACAGGACTCTTATCTTATAAATGTATTTTACCATGAATGTAGGTTATTTTAAATAAGAATTCGCAAATAAATGCTTTAAAATCCCTACGTATCATATAAACAAGATTACACCAATTAAAATAAACAATTTTTACCAAGAACAAAAACAACTAGAGAGCTACACACAAAAGTCACATCTAACGAGTTCAAAAATAAACTACTCAAAAACTTTATAATGGAACCAAGGATAACCAGGGACATCTAAGGGCCATACCAATTCCATTCAAGAATAGGCCTATTTTAGAATTGTTGTCTCAGACATAAGCTTAGCCTAACCAAAATCAATCCACAGATTCTAAAGTATGCACAAGGAAAGCATGTAATGAAAACCTTAATCCAAGCAGATTAAAAAATGAGGCCTTCAGTATATCAAACAAAGTCTTGCCCAAGACAAGGTTTAGGCTCATCAGACTAGCGAAGTCTACATGAGGATTTAAAAATTAAGCATACTCCTTTTTTCGGTCTATCCCATGTACAAGATTTAAGCAAGCGCTAGAATCTTAAAAAACAAATATCCACTCTCATCACAACATTAGATCTCCTTCAAACCCAATAAAAATAAAAAGAAATCCACTTAAGCTAACACATATAAGAAGAATTACAACTTAGTTACACAACAAATTACCCCTTAAATCTTTCAGTAGGTTTGCATCCAGCCAAGCCATGCTTCTTTTGTGCTCCACTTGACTTGTTTTAAGGTAGTTCAAGGTTGCCTCCAATTTGACTCGAGCTTAAAATGTTGTCTAAACTTGGCTCATTATATTCTTTCAAGATTTGAGTTTGGGCTGAATGTCAACTCCAGTTCTAACTAAAGTTTTTGTTTTAATCAATATTACAGAACGTTAGGATCTTGAGCTAGCCAACAATCTCTTGATAAAAGATAAACACAAATATGAAATAAAGATTATAAAACAAAATTATTTTAAAATTTTACCATTAATTTATAAGCCTCCTTACAGATACATAAACTATATGTGAACTTCTTAGCAAGTACTCAAGCTTATAAACATGCTGACTGCAAATGATTCTAGTTCCAGAGCTCATACATACGAGTTAAACTATATGTGAACTTCTTAGCAAGTACTCACAAGCTTATAAACATGCTGACTGCAAATGATTCTAGTTCCAGAGCTCATACATACGAGTCAGCTAGTGAGATTAAATGCACCAAATATTGTCATGTTCAACAAAAACCAAGCTTTAAATCAAGCTCAAGTTTGATTTATTCACCTTGGTGAACAAGTTCTAGCAAGCTTGTAACAAGTTGAACACTGTGCAGGTCGCAAAACAACTAGACTCGTTTACAAGATTAATTTTCACGTTTGACACGATATATGTAGTAACCTCCAGGAGATTTGCTGTCTGCACAGGAACAGCACACACCTGCCCCCTCATCTCAAGTCTGTGAGAGGGGGCATGGCTCCTGACAATCAATGTTTAGTGATTCAATACAGATAAATAGTAGAGTCCCATGAAAAATGACCATCCACCATATAACATGAATTAATGGCATATACTACATTAGTGTAAAGATTAGTCTTTACAATATCATAGCCAATAGGCCATTGGGAGGTCACACACACTAAATATGCTTCTAGTCAAAATGAAAAAGGAAAAAATCCATAATGCCATAATTTCTTGTAATACAAACACTGTACTAGCCTGATGGTTTCTTGACAAGTCAACACCAAATAATTGTCTCCTAATCCATCAGAATCATCTAAATTTAATTCCTGATCAAAATCAATCACCTCGACGGTAAACATGTTAGAGCATCTTGATTTGCTTTCTTGAAGTTTTGGCTAAAAGAAGAAACAAATGAGAGAAGAGGAAGAACAGAGTATTTGGTTTGGTATCACTAAGCATGTTTAAGGTGGGCTTATTTAGGGAAAAAAAAGACCAAAAACCCATTCATCTTAAGAAATTATCAATAAGATTAAGAAAGATAAAACCTTAAAAAGTAACCTCATTCCTAAGTACCCTCATCAAGTATATGAAGCAACTTCTGCACTCCATCTTATTACTACTTAGGTCTCCCACTGAAGTTAGAGATCATCCTGGCTCCCACCATGAGTCTTGATCAAGCCAAAGTGTCCTAGTCTTTCCACCTAGACCTTTCTATACCTAATCTGTTCCATCCCTTGGATCTTGCATAAGTAAAAACCAGCACTATAAAGCCCAGCCAATATATATCCCTCTCTTATTTTACAGGATATTAGAAGTTTGATCTTTTGAGTTTCTATTTGAAAATATGCTCTACCTAACTAACCAATATAGATAGAAACTTAAAACCAATAGATCCACTCATGTAACAAATTTATGGAATACAACCTCTTGCAGAGACCTATTGTTTAAGACATAAAGCTATACCAATCTAGCAACACAAGTGCCAATTCCATGCAAAAAGAAAGGGACCAATTTATGTCAAAAATATGGTCTGCAGCAAAGATTGAAGAATGTAGCATCAACCAAAATTCAGTGCCTTTGGTTTATAGCACAAAAACATACCAAGTAAAGGTTTACTTGATCAAGCTACTTAAGCCTAAAGACGTCAAAATTCAAACACAGTTTGGAACATAACATGTTCTTACCCTGACACATCCCTAAATACCACGTTGTTACATACCACTTCCATAATAACAATAGATCTGATAATTCCTGCTCCTTTTCCTTTCAACCCAAAAAAACAAAAAATAAAAAGCCCTTAAACTTGTATTTGAGGAAGAAAAATACTATTTAGATTGAATGATAATGCAATTTATGTCAGAAGCTTCAAGGTTGCCAGGATTCTGTAGGAACTACCAATATGTGCTCCACTTATCAACTCTATGAGAGGTGGCATTGTTCTTGACAACTTTAGAGATGATTTTACACAGCTAAATAGCAGTCCCATGAAAAATGATCATCCACCATAAAACATGAATTACTGGCAGCATATACTCCTTTTTTGTTGTATAGAAGGCAGGCAGTGATTAGGAGAAATTATAAAGCCATTGGCAGGTCATAGTAAATGTGCTTCTAGTCAAAGTGAAAAGAAAAATCCATAATACCATAGTGTCTTGTAAAACGAATACTATAAAAGAGAGTCAATCTCTTGACAGCTACTAAAATAACTGTATCCTAACCCCATCTAACCAATCTAAAAACTAATTTCCAATTGATGTCAAACAGCCCAAAAGTGAAAAAATATTAGTGCATCTTCAATTGCATTACTAGTGTAATGGCTATAAGTAGAGGCTGCTATTACAAACAAATGAGAGAAAAGGAAAACAGAGATCAGGTTGGTATTATTGAGCATATTCAAGGTGGAAAATTTCCAAAAGAAGAGGGACAAAGACCAAAGCCATCATGTCTAAGAAACTGTCAGCAAAATTAAGAAAAAGAAAACTGAAAAACTCAAATAGTGAAGAACCTCATTTCTGAAAATTCTCATATAATGTATCTAGAGATTTTTGTTTTCCATCTCAACAGATTTCTTTTACTCCATATAATAGTTACATTACCAACTGAAGTTAAAGGTCATCCCCAAATCCAATACAAATTTTGGATGACGGCAATCAAGGCACAGAAAGGAAAAAAAAAATGTTAACCCAAATCCATCTGGATTGATGTTGAACACAAATTCAGGATAGGCTAAACATTTCTTTTCTTTAGAATAATTTGTCACGAGGAAAGATTCTCTATATTTCTACTTTATTTTTTCCAAATTTCTTAAGGAAAAAGAAGTCATGTGAAAAAATGAAAGAAGTCAGATTTCGGTTTATCATTCCTACAAGAAAGTTCAAAAATGATTGAAGAAGCCACAAATAAGGAAACCTATATCAATCAAATATTGTCTAAAGTTGCAAGCATGACTAATTATCTTTCATAACACATTTGAATCTAATGATCCCCAAAGAAAGAATGTTGGCGACTCTAATTCAATAGATGTAATTCTAAAGTCTAAACTGTAATTTATTTATTTATCCTTCTTTATTCTTATAAATTTTTATTTCTTCTCATTTCACGGTCTATAGAAAGTAAAAAGAGGTTTAGTTCCGACCAGTAATAAAAGAGAAAGTTCTCATGATATGTAAGTGGTGTGAGGTCACAATTTTCCTCCAAAAGTGAGTTTGAAGAACTTGGAGCTCCTCAACACATATGTCATGTTTAATCAAAAACTCTTTGTACCTAATTAATTTCCTCCTTATTAATTTCCTCCATGTGGTTTTCCAAGCTTCTAAACCAGCATTATGACACCCAACTAAATGTACCAGCTTCCTAAAACAACCCTCCTTTTCCCTTCTTTCTTGACTAACCTCCATCATTTCATTATTTAGTCCTCAATGCTAAAAAGATTAGCCAGTATTCTTTAATACTAAGTTCAATGACTTATTAGTATTACAAAAGTTCACAAAACATTAATGCATCTAAAACCAATTAGCTGACTCGAAAGAAAACCAATTAATAGTTTCAATTGACATTTATTTGGCAACAGGAAAACCTATCGCACTTGTATTCACTGGCTTCCATTGTTTTTTTTTTGTATATTACAGATTTATTCTGTTGTTGCTTCAAAGTAAAAAAAAAAGTTCCCCTTTTCAAAACTGCACAGATAAAAAAAAAATCAAAACTAACAAATCCAAAACAGAAATATTTTTGTGGAACCTATCATTTGGTGGACCTATTGTTCAAGTCTCATACCCTAAACCAAAATAGTGTTGCAAGTTCCAGTTCCATTCAAAAAGGAAAGGGTCAATTTGTTGAATATATGGCCTGCCACCAAGCTTGACAAGACAGTGTCAACCTTTTTATTTTTCTTTTGACAAAGAGCATGCTGCATCAGATAATGTCTTACATTGTACCCTTTCGTATTGTTTAAAGTTTAAACATATATGCAAGTAAGATATAAGAACTCTGCCAAATTAGTGCAAGTTAGTTGGAAACAACAATCTCAGAACTTGTTCGTAATAACGAAATAGTCCCCATCCATGATCTTACTTACTAAAAGTTTGTCATGACATACAGCCTACAAGAATTCAATAAATAACTGAATCACGCCATAAATAAACATGACATTGGACACATATTTCCAAGGATGTCAAGAAAAGACCACATAAGCATTGAGATTAAGTGCTATAATTTCGACTAAAAGATGCAAGTCTACAGAAGATGACTCATAAATCATGTTCACTAACTTAATCAACAATCTTTGAAATTCCAATTAGGATGTCAAAATATATAAACAGAATAAACTGAATCACAAAGATAATTCAAAATAAGCATGACGTATGATAAATTAAAAGTGCTTAGGCATGCAAGAACCACGATCATAAACAACATGACCATTTCAAGGTAGCTAAAGCCAAATCTCAACACGCAAAAACCAAACCAAGCAATCTAGCATAATTTAACAACCAACTTGATCATCATACACACTAAAGCAGCATTTTCTTTTGTTTTTCAAGTGAAACTACAATAAGTCATACAATTTATAGCTCAGCAGTCGAGTTCATAACAGGTCAACATACCCAAATCAGTTACCGACGACGGAAACCCAGATTTCACAAGTAGAGTAAACATATAAAAAGGTTACAGCCTTTCCAATAATTACTTATCTTTAGAGGTGGAAATGCCGTACTTCTCCTGCAAGCGGGTAATCTCGTCCTCCTTCTTCTTCTGGTCGGCCTTTTTGGCCATCTTAGCTTGCTGGTAGTAGAGGACGATGAGGTAGCGGTTGGCGACGTTGAAGCCGGAGAGGTGGTCGACGGCGGTCTTGGCGTCGTAGATGTCCTCGTAGACGACGAAGGCGGTGCCGCGAGTGTCCTTATTGGTGCCGATGCGGATCTGGCGGATGGCGCCGTACTTACCGAAGATGTCGTACATCTCCTCGCTCGAGATGTTGAAAGGCAGATTGCGCACGTACAGCACCCGATTCACCTCCGGTGGGAGTCGGGTGTTCGCCTTTCGAAGGCTAATCGTCGCCATGATTGATAGATAGATGGGTCGATCGATTCGATTCGATTCTTAGGGTTCGGGTTATGTTCCGATGGACGGGTTTATCTTCTGCGGGGACGACGGGGTCGGTGGATTCTAACTTTTTATTGGTCCAGATTACCCTTTATATAAATGGGAAATCCTTTTTCTTTACTTACTATTTAGAGCCTCCTTTTTGGGATTTAACAACTAATAACTAAGCAACAACTATTGGATATGATTTATCAAATTTATTAATTAATTTTATTTTCAAAATTTGGGATTTAACAACTATAACTAATTTCTTATATTATCTTACATTATTTTCGAGAATGTAATCAAGCCACTAATTAGGATTAGGATGCAAGGTGGAATCCTTTGTCCCTCAGTTATACTTGCTTTTACACAATGGCCTTTGCAGGTCCGTTTGAATTCTTAATATAATTTCTCTTTTGGCAAAAAAAAATATTATCTAATAAAATTATATATTTAAAGCATTTGTTTGGTGGTGTTTCGATTCGTTATACAAATTTTATCATCCTAATATGATTATAATATTAATAAGTGTATCTGATTCACCTTCGATGGAAAGTTCAATTTTATATGTTACAATTTTATATCCAAAATATTAGTCTAGTGATACTGAAAGTTAGTATACATAATTCACTTGAGGGTTTGAAACGTCACTCTACAAATCTTAAAATTATCAGTTGGGATAAAAACTTCTATTGTTGATAGCTTATGACCGAATCACATGTTTACCATTTAACATTGCTTTTAAATTTCGATTGTTAACCTCAGTCCGACTAGTGTTGCAAAACTGATACTAAGAATGAGTATAAAACCTTCTAAGCATAAAAGAGAACACATTGACATGGACTGACGTCGGTATCGTATATCCCACTCAACCTATGAGATCAACTAAACAATTACCAAAAGTCGAAAAAAGAATATACTTTAAAATTTTGAGAACTTCAATTTGATTTTGTACACTATGTCATCATATTTATTCTAAACAAATGAGAGTTTAACTCAAATATTTTGATCAAGATTATTTTAGATTAATTTGAGCAGGTATTGAGTCTTCAAGGCTTATTTAAAATTCTTAGCTTATACTTTTGACAAATGATTCATATAAAGTTTTATTAGGATAACCAAGAATAATATCATCAATATAAATTTTAATAATAAAATATTATTATTAAAATATTTAATAAATAATGTAGTGTTGATTTTACCTTTTGAAGAATTATTTTGATGTAAGAAAAAGCTAAGTCTCTCACACCAAGCCCTATGAGTTCGTTTTAACGTGTTGAGAGTCTTAGATAATTTATAAATAAGATTTAGATAAAGATTATTTTAAAATCCAAATGGTTATTCAACAAAAAAAATTCTTTCAAAATAAAACCATTAAAAATATATTTAACATCCATTTTAAATAGCTAAAATAGAGATAAGCAAGAAATATTCTTATGGCTTAAGTCTAAGCGAATGTTTCTTCATAATCTATACTTTCTTTTTAGTTAAAATATTTGATCAGTAATATAGTCTTATTTCAAACCATGACACCTTATTTATTTTTATTCTTAAAGATGTATTTAGTACTAATTCCAAAATGTTCAAATTGATTTAGTTCTTCATACATTATTGAGACCCATGAGCCATCTTTAATAGCATCATTAATACATTAAAGCTCAATTTGATATAAAAATAATATTTAAATTAATATATTTTTAAAGAAAAATGAGTTTGAATATCTTTCGATATATCTCTGATAATTAGCTCATTAAAATATGCATCTATGTACTTTCATTTATTGGATAAGTTTTCTTCGGAAGTAGATATATTCATATTACTTTAGGAAGTAAAATCATTATTCAAATTTAATTTTTCAAGTTCAAAACAATCATCATCAAAATTAATTTTCTTAATTTAAGGAGATTCATAAAAAATAATATAAATAGATTCTTGAAGATCTTTTGTTAAAAACTTTATAGACTTTAGAAATAAAAGAGTAGTAAAAATAAATACCTTTATAAGATTTAGTATCAAATTATTTAAAAGTATTCTTGTCATTCAAAATAAAATATTTACAACCAAAACCTTTAACATATGAAATGTTGACTCATAAAAGAGTCTAAGATAAATAGCACTTTATAAGGACTATGTTAACAGCTTCAGCCTAAACATATTTGAGTAAGTTATATTTATTGAGTATGGTCCTAATTATCTCTTGTAGCCTCTAATTATTTTTCTTAATAATTTTATTTTATTATAGATTTCTTGAAGTAAAGAAGTTATGGTTATACCTATTTAAGTCATAAAACTCTTAAAAATTATGGTTTTTAAATTTTTCACTATGATCACTACGAATACGTAAAATCATAAAACCTTTTTTTATTTTTAACTTATTTATAAATTTTAATAAAAATATTTAAAATAATTATTTTTATGTATCATAAAATATGTCCAAATATATTTACTATAGTCATCAATAATCACATATGCATATTTATTATCTCATGGTCTTATAATATCAATAGGTCAAAATAAGTCCATATAAATTTGTTGTAGTGGCTTAGAGGTACTTATTTGGTTTTTGTGTTTGAAGCTATTATTTATATGTTATAAATTTTATATTTAATAAATTTAATTTTAGACATTACTCTTACAAGTATTTTAGTTCTAATTTATGAAGTCAATTTCATGCTAACATATTTTAGTCTTCTGTACCAAAATCATACATCATTATTCAATGCCAAAAAGCAAGTTACATCATGAAAGTCATCGGAATCAATAGCGTAAATATTATTACTTCTTAAAACAATCAAAGATCTATTTTTATTTGGCATGTTTATAATACAAGTATGAGATTTAAATTTAACTTGATATCCTTTATCACAAAATTGACTAATGCTTACTAAGTTATATTATATTTTCAATCAAAAGAATTAATTTGTTACCAATGTTTTTGATGCCAATTATTTTTCTTTTGTTGTTATCTCCGAAAATAACATATCATTCATCTCAATTAGTAAGTTTTGAGAAGTTTATAAGATATCCAGTTATATGTCTTGAGAATTCACAATCAAGATATCATTTTTACTCCTAACTCTTATTTGGAGATATACCTACAAAAGAGTGGGGGTTGATTTAGATACTCATTTAACTTTAGTTTCTTTAGGGTTAGATTTATCTTTTTTGCCTTTTTAGCTTTATATTACTTATGATTTCCTTTTAAATTCATACTAATTTAAGATGACTATTTTTCTTAAGGGAGAATGGAGAATGAATACAGATAATGATCAAATTTATCACGAGATGTGTGCCCTTGAGATAAGTAAGGTTGCTCCCTAATAAAATTAATCACACCATATTTGATTTTATTGGAATGAAACTCAATTGCTTCTCTTTTAAAAATTTAAACTTATTTAGTTAAGATCATATCAAATGATTTAATTCAAACCTCAAATTTAATTAGAGATTACTTTAAGAATTTATTTTTCTTTTTAAGTTCAAGATGGAAGGATTTTGAGTTTTCACGTCAAAGGAATAAAAGATTTTGAGTTACATTTGTGATTAGTACTTTTTAATGTATCAAACTCATTACTAGTAAAGCATGATTTTTTTTCAATGAACTATATTTTTTAATAATCTTTCTAAATTCATTATATAGGTCATGAAATATTTCAAATAATTTTTCATACAATAAAGAAGTTTGTAAGGAATTAGTTACCTCATTGTCGAACACCATTTGTGACTTTTCAATGATTTGCTCTTTCACCTTTGTCCTATCTCCATTTGACCGTTCGTCTATTCATAAGTTTTCTTCTTCTTATTTAGGTACTTTACACATTATCTCATAGCTTGTTAATAACCTTAAGTTTTTCATGTGAAAGATTGCTTTCTCCAACTGTGGTGATCCTTGCATCTCAATTTTTTTGGAAGTCACCTAACGATCTTACTTGATAGATCATCACTAGATTCTTTTAGCATCATCATATATAAGAATCTGATTAAACTCATGTCAATTGCACAATTTAAATTATTTATTACTTTAGCATTCAAGTGAAATAATTACCTTTCAGAATCCATCCATTCTTCATAAGGTTTTGTCACTTCAAAATCATCTATGATTTTATAAGGTTTTCGAAATTTATTTTTAATAATAAATCATAAATCATGATGGTATGCTTGTAAGAAAACTCTCATTCTAATTGTTTGAGAAGTAAAATTTGTCTCACTAAACATAGAAAGACATGTGATAGAGTGACTCTCTTAATTATATAAAAATAGCATTATCTTTTTTGGATATTAATTCAAGTAAGACAATCAATATCAATTGTTTGGATCTTAATAACACTAAGATGAGAGTAAATTAGAGTTATAATAAATTCTAATTAATTTAAAATTTATTCAATAAAAACACATATCTAAAATGTGAATCAACTAAACATGGAGTGTGAGTAAGAGTTACAAGTAAGTGAATGATTATGAGTAATTAAGTAAGAGAAAGAATATAAATCGATTTATAGTACTTCAATCTTCTTGACCTGCATCACTCTCGATTTCTCTTCTCTTGAAACCCCTCAAAGCTACTGGCTTTCACTACTAATCTTGCTTCTAAAAAATAAAAGATCAATAACACTTTCTAATCTTGTTTTCTTTTTGCAAGGAGAGAATATTCATACTTACTCTTTTACAAAAGATCTCTCACCTCGTACCAATTAGTATCACAACTAAACTTAAAAGATGAAGAAAGTCAAACAATACTCAAAAGAAGAGTTATAATACTTCATAAATTTAGGAATGGATACTCCATCAAACAAATACGAGTAAGATATTTATACGCCATAAAATACTTCAAAAATAAAACTAAAAATTTAAATATCTTAAATTTTAGGATATAAATGGTACTATCGTTAACACTAGATGGTACTACTATCATAATATTTAAAACCTAGTTATAATACTAGACTCTAGCGATCATACCGACATAAAATTTAAATTCTGAGCAGTACCATCGTCATCGCCCTAGGCGATACTACCATCATCATAGATGGTACCATTGTTGGAAACATTGATAAAAACATAAACAATACTTATCGAATGAATCAAGTAATACTATCATCTCAACCTGACAGTACCTCTACCCTAGACTAGTTTAGGACACTTGTTTAGTCGAGCTCAATTTGACTTAATTTTAAATTTCATGATTTCATGATATGTTATAAAATTTTTCTTAGGCTTACAAATTAAACAATCTAAGAATGATATTTTTATTAATCAAACTAGTACACTCATAACCTACTTAAAAATATTTAACAAAAAAAAAATCTAAGGCCATCAATGTACTAATGAGTACATTCATAAAATGAGACATTGATAATGATGGTGAACATTTTAATCAAAAGATTTATTGAGGTATAATAGAAAGTTTATTATATCTTATTGTTATCAGACCTAATATTATGTTCATTTTAGGTCTTTATGCTAGATTTTAATCAAATCCCAAATAGTCCTATTTTAAGACTGCAAAAAAAAATTTAAATACTTAGAAGGAACACATTTTTTTGGATTATGATATTCAAATTTGATAATTTTGATTTGATTGCTTATACTAATGCTAACTTTATATGATGTAGAATATGATAGAAAACATACTCCTAAAAATAGTCAATTCTTAAGTCATATATTTGTTTATTGATCATCCAAAAATCAAAATTCTATCACACTATTTATGGGCTGAATATATCGCATTAAGTGTGTGTTGTGCACAGATAATTTAGATGAAATACACTTTAGAAGATTATGATTTTGCTTGAAAAATATCCTATAAAATATGATAACACAAGTATAATTTACTTGATAAAAAATCATATTCAACACTCTTAGACCAAGTATATTGATATTAAGTATCATTTTATTAGTAAATTATATTAGAAATATCGAGCTGAAAGATCAGATGTTGTGGTAATGTCAACATATTAGAGGATTTGATGATATACCAAAGGATAATATGTTGGAGGTTTGAACAAAGTGCTAATAGATTAGATAATATGTTAAAAGAGTAGACAAAATGCAAAAGTTTTGAAGATATGTGTGTTTAATTTGTTAAGGTCTTGATCAAAGTCATTTTAGGTCAATTTAAGTTGATATTGGGCTCAAACAAAGTTAACTTATCATGAAATCCATTGGGCTTGAAGTTGGGCTGAATTGGGCCCATTAGAAGATAAAAAAAGTTCCCTAAACTAGTTTGGGGTGGTGGTATTATCAAACCCAAGCAATAGTACTACCTAAGTTATTCGATAAGCACCATTTGCGCTTTGTCAAAGTTTTCGACAGTGGTACTTCATATGGCAATGGTAGTATCGCCTACGACAATAATGAATTAAAAATTTACAATGGAGAATTATTAGAGTCTAGTATTGTAATTAAGTTTCAAATATTATGACAATAGTATCACCCGATGTCAGTGGTAATTCCATCCGTATTTAAAAATTTGAGAATTTAAAATTTTGACTTTATATTTAAAGATTTTTAAAGTCTATAAATGTCCCACTCAGACTTTGTTGATAGAGTATCTATTTTTAAGTTTACGAAGTATTATAGCTCTTTCGTTTTGAGTAATATTTGATTCATCTCTCTTGAGTTTAGTTGTAATACTAAATGATAGGACGTGAGAAGTTACTTATAAAAGAGTGAGTGTGGAGGTTCTCTCCTAAGCTTATAAAAAAAAAGTTATAAAGAGTTATTGATCTTTATTCGTTTGAAGCAATATCAATAGTGAAAATCGATAGTTTTGATGGAAAAGAAGGTAACCGTTATTATTAAATATATTATTTAATAATAATGTAACCGTTCTTATTAAGATTCATAATTCATTATCATGAATTTATTCATTTATTATGGTTTAAATAATTTCAATTTTTTATTCATTATACATGAAACCGTTATTATTAAATTAAATATTTAATATCATTAAAATTCTTAATTATGGTCCAAACTTACAAATTTGAATTAATTCTTGAACGTTATGAGTTGGTGATAATAAATGTTCTTGATGGGAGAACATCTATATAAACAAAGATTTTGGTCCTTGGGCTCAACATCTCTTTGAAGCAAAAAAGATTTTCTATACCATCTAAAGTGAGAGTTTTGAGTCGAGAAGTGTCAAAGTTAAAAAAGAAACATCAGTAGAAATTCTTAACAACAATGGCTGGAGGTACGTAATTTCGTTTCCGCATCAGTTTTTATTATGTTTTTATTATATTGATTTAGAAACATATTTTGGTATCAAAGATTTCTTACATTTGATATCAGAGCTTATTGACCTCTGCCTTGATATGGAAGAGTTTTCATTTTTATGTCATAAAAATGATTTGATTTTGGTTTCTTCTTGGAAACTTCTTGATATATTTTGTTGAAAATCATGAGAAAATATTATTTTAAATATTTTTAGTCAATAAAATGCTCATATTATATATGCATATTTAGTTATATAAAATTATGCTTATGAGTCAATTTTTTATGTTTAAAATGTCTAGTGATCCATATAATCTTAATTAATTAAGAATTAATCATAACATTCTTAATTAATTAAAATTATATATAAAGTTAAAATAAGGATCACATAAGTAATTAGACATCATATTGTGACTGATTATATTTCATATAATAATTATTATCTCACAGGATTTTTTTAGTATATTTAATATAATTAATCAGGTTAAAATATCATATTATTTTCATAATTTACCCACAGGGATTATGAATTGGAATATAATTTGATAGTTTTACCATAAAGGCTATTTGAATCTATTTGAATTAAGAATTTAGCTCACTGGTAATGTTTTTGTCATGAAATCCATATTTTTTGGCATATTTTGTTGGGAAATCATGGGGGCGACATCACATGCGCAGCGGAAGAACAAGAAAACAAAATCCCCGATTCCCAAAAAGATATTCGTCATCGTACGAAGATTGGTGCGTAAAATCCACGAAACTTAAAACAGCGTATAAAGTAGGTTGTGTTACCTAGGGAGATCGTATATCCCTGTTTCCTTACAGATCCTTAGGAGAGGGTGAAGGAGGTCAAGCGTCCTCCTCTCTAGCGGTGATCCACACAGCAGGGTTGCGACGACGCTCCTCAAAAACTCCAGGCCTGATCTGAGGTGAAGAGGAAGAGGAGAATAGGAAAGGCAAGCAAAGGCTCTAGCCTATGAGGCTCTGAATCCCTCATATTTATAGAGGTCCCCTGTCAAACCCTAATGGGTCCTCCCCTAGTGGGTATTGGATCTACATCCAATAAGACAAGGGCTCCGTCGAATATCTCATATCCGAACCTCTACTCATCGCAATCCCTACCATATGTGTGTGACCCTCTAGGCCCAATATCGAGCTGGCCGTGAGTCATACCTGTCAGAACTCCTTCTAACTCAATGAATTATTATCTCTGTAATAATTCACTCGACTCATCGACTACGGACGTACTAGGCCACTACGCCGTAGTCCCCAGACGATACAGGGGAATCCAATCCATTGGACATGTCTGTCCTCAGTTACCGTGTACCTATAGTCCCTCATCCATCTAATATCCCAGAAACCGTATATCGAGCATGGTGCTATCAGACCCATACGGTTTCTACTCGAGTCTCGCTCTAATCGGATTCTCCCGGAGAACTCTTTCTCTCTTAACCCGAATGACCCTGGCCAGGGATTTGTCTGAGCAAGAACACATGAGATATTCCTCTCATGACGCCGAGAGTGGATGATCCTCTATCGACACTCAATAGCCCTCGTAAGGTCGACTACCACTCCCAATGACCAATTGTACTAGATCTGGGACAGCCAAACCTATAAGTCTGGTATCAAAGAGTGGAGCACTCATACAGGACATCCTTGGTGTCTCAAGTCTAAGGACCAGATACACCACTAGGACTACGGAATCGCTGTTTGACAATAAGGCATCATCAACCATCCAGCATTCCGTAAGCGGATCAATCAGTGAACTCATTCTCCAATGAGCACCTGTACTGTATCCCTAGTGTCCCTACACGAGCAGCTATGAGACCAGCTGCATCCATCATATGGACGGGTATACAGCACACCAGTATATCCGGTTATTACGATGTCCCTCTCGAGTAACCTATGACCGGGATCATTTAGGATATGTTTTTAAAGGTGAATCGATCTCATTATCGTGATCTCATCACGATCCGATTCCCATTGCACAAATCCAAGGACATCACAATATATGTATGCATTTATGCAATAGTTATAAAGTGATATACGCCAAAATATAATAAGCAAAAAGATTTTGTATCAAGTCACACGTGCCATCACTCACATGATTGGCTTGTTGGGCACCTATGACTAGCAATCTCCCACTTGACCTAAAGTCAATCACCTATGTGTCTGATCCCCATCAGACCCCTGTGACGCTCAAAGATAAAATGAGACAACGGCTTTATCAGTGGATCTGCAATGTTATCTTCGGATGAAACTCTTTCCACTGCTACATCTCCTCGGGTTACGATCTCTCTGATAAGTTGGAACCTCCTCAGAACACTTCTGATGAGACCCGGGTTCCCTTATTTGAGTAATCGCCCCGTTGTTGTCGTAATATAAGGAGATCGGCTCCTCGCTACCCAGCACGACTCCCAAATCTGTGATGAACTTCTTCACCCAGACTCCCTCCTTTGCTACATCTAATGCAACAATGTACTCCGCCTCTATGGTCGAGTCAGCAGTAGTATCTTACTTGGAACTCTTCCAACACACTGCTCCTCCATTCAAGGTGTACACATACCTTGAATTCGACTTGCTATCATCGACATCAGACTGAAAACTTGAGTCTGTCTAGCCTTCAACCTTAAGGCTATTACCTCCATAGTAAAAGATTCTTAGTCCTTCTTAAGTACTTAAGGATACACTTTACTGCTTTCTAGTGCTCCAAGCCTGGATCCGCCTGATACCTGCTCGTGACACTCAAAGCATGCGCTATATCAGGCCTAGTACATAGCATGACATACATGATAGACCCTATTGCTGAGGCATAAGGTATCATATCCATGTTCGCCCTTTCTTAGAATTTTCAATGCCAAACATTTTGACAATGGTTTCTAAGTACCTGGATTGGGACAAGCCAAGCATCCTTTTGGATCTATCTCTATAGATTCTAATCCCCAAGATATAGGATGCTTCCCCTAAGTCCTTCATGGAGAAGTGTCTAGATAACCAAGCATTTATTGTGGATAGCATTCCTACGTCATTCCCAATGATCAGGATGTCATCCACATATAACACAAAAAAAAAAGTGATTACGCTCCCACTTACCTTCCTATACACACAAGGCTCATCTTCGTTCTTAATGAAGTCACAAGATCTGATTGCCTCATCAAATCTTATGTTCCAACTTCGGGAAGCTGGCTTTAGTCCATAAATGGATCTAAGCAACCTACACACCTTATCTGGGCAGTTCTTGGACACGAATCCCTCAGTTGCATCATATACACCTCCTCCTCGAGGTTTCCATTGCGGAATGTGGTTTTCACATCCATATGCCAGATCTCATAATCATAGTGTGCTGCAATAGCTAATAGAATTCTGATGGATTTTAGCATTGCTACAGGTGAGAAGGTTTCGTCGTAGTCAACACCTTGCCTTTGACGATACCCCTTAGCCACTAGCCTTGCTTTATAGGTAGAGACCTTTTCATCTACTCCGATCTTTTTCTTAAAGATCCACTTGCAACCGATGGGTACAATACCTTCGGGCACATCAACTAGGTTCCAAACCTTATTGGAGTACATAGAATCTATCTCAGAATTCATGGCTTCTTGCCACTTCCCGGAGTCTATACTCATAATAGCCTCCTCGTAGGTCTGAGGATCAATATCCTCTACATACTCTCCTCTAATATGTCCCACATATCTCTTAGGAGGATGGGATACTCTATCAGACCTGCGTAAAGTTGAAACTTGTGTATTAGGTACCTGAACAGACTCGGGCTGTAGAGTGGTGCTTGAGCTTGGTTCTCCAACCTCGCTCAACTCTATCATTCTTTCACTGTCTCCGCCAAGAATGTGTTCTTTCTCAAGGAACACTACTCTCTTAGCTACAAAGACCTTTTGGTCCTCGAGATGATAGAAATAATACCCACAAGTTTCCTTGGGGTATCCCACAAATTTGCATCGCTCTGTCCTTGATTCTAACTTATCGGGGTTATATCTTTTGACGTGGGTAGGGCAGCCCCAAATCTTAACAACCTTAAGATCAGGCTTCTTCTCTTTCCATATCTCATATGGTGTAGACACTACCGACTTAGTTGGAACTCTGTTCAGAAGGTAAGCTGCGGTTTCTAGGGCATATCCCTAGAATGAGATGGGTAGGTCAGCGAAACTCATCATGGATCGTACCATATCTAATAATGTACAATTTCTCCTTTCAAAGACACCATTGAGCTGAGGTGTATAAGGAGGTGTCCATTGGGATAATATCCCATGGTCCTTGAGGAACTGAGTAAACTCTATACTTAAGTACTCACCTCTTCGATCTGATCGAAGAGTTTTGATAATCTTTCCAGTTTGGTTCTCCACCTCATTCCTATACTCTTTGAATTTCTCAAAGGCCTCGGACTTGTACTTCATTAAGTACACATATCCATACCTTGAGAAATCATCAGTAAATATAATGAAGTAGGGGTAACCTCCAATGGCATGAGTTGACATGGGTCCATATACATCACTATGTATGAGTTCCAACAACTCAGTGGCTCTCTCTCCAGTTCCACTAAATGGAGAGTTGGTCAGTTTTCCACGAAGGCAAGACTCGTAAGTTGCATATGACACATAGTCAAATGGATCTAGATATCCATCATTTAGCAACTTTTGAATCATTCCCTCATGGATATGACCTAGCCTACAATGCCATAGGTATACACTGTTCACCTCCTCTCGTTTCCTCTTAGACACTTACATTCATGATATGTGGAGTAGTGTCTTGCATAAACAAACCTTTATGTAATATTCCTCTCGTCAATCTCCCCTTAGCTTTGCTAGAATTTACAATAAATTGTAGATATGATAAGCAATATTGGTATCCAATACCAATGCACTATCACAAAAATCTAACAATTGGAGATTGATCATGAATGTACCGGAAGCTTCACCAAGCTTCTTGTTTCGCCCTTTCTGCAAGGTACTCTTTGTAGTTCCTCTTCCAGTGCCCATCTTTACCATAGTGGAAGCACTGGCCTTTGTCCTTTGCTGGGTCTTTCTTAGCAACCTTTGCTTTACCTGGTTTGCCCTTGCCCTTTCCCTTCTTAAGGGACCTTTCTGCTTTCCTTTTCTTTTTGGTCTCATCAGTGTAGAGAACTGGCTTCTCTTTCTTAAGTACTCTCTGCCTCCCTCAACATATTGAGGAGCTTTGGGAGAGTCACCACAAGCTTGTTCATATTAAAATTCATTATGAACTGTGAAAAGGAATCTGGTAGGGACTGAAGCACAATGTCCACACACAAGTTATCCACTAGGACCATTCCTAGACCTATGAGTTTCTCTATCCACTCAATCATCTTTAGGACATGGTTTTGAACCGGTGTCCCCTCAGTCATCCTAGCACGGAAAAGGCTCTTGGATATCTCATATCGTTGAGTCCTTCCCTGTTCCTCAAACAATTTGCGGACATGTAGGAGAATGGATCTGGCATCCATCTTTTCATGTTGTCTCTGTAACTCAGGAGTCATAGAGCCCAACATATAGCACTGAGCAAGAGTGGAGTCATCAATGTACTTCACGTAGTAAGCGATCTCATCCTCGTTTGCCCCTTCTTCGGGCGTAGGCATCACTATATCAAAGACGTACACGATTTTCTCCGCTGTGAGAACAATTCTCAAGTTATGGAGCCAATCCGTATAATTTGGACCAGTGAGGCAGTTGACATCAAGTATGCCACGTAAGGGATTTGAAAGCGATATTTTCTGAAAATAAAGATGCAGCAAAAATGAATAACATACAGATTTTGCAAGAAATAAACTATCAAGATATGGACTTCTATCTTAATATGCTCCCACTATTTTACTAACGAGTCACGCGACACCCTCAGCACATGAAACGGAAGTCTCCGGCAGACTTCTAGTAGGGATCAGGATCCAATCGGTGTCTTAGTGTAACCTCGAGAGACTCGACCAATCACACTAAGCCTAAAAGGTAGGCAACTCTTGCCGATCACAACTCCTTGTGATTCTCGTCCTGTTCGACCTCCGAATCACCATGGCCTCGAGGGACTCGACCAACCATGATGCTCGGTTAAGTCAACACCTTCGTTACAAGATGAGTCTGATTTGATGATATACCCTCGAGGGACTCGACCAAGTATACCATGCCCTCAGGTCACCGGTGACATCTCTATGTCGTAAGCAAGATAGTGAATCGCGATATAGGTGAGTCTCGAGGGACTCGACCAACTCAATCTACACCGGGAATCGGTTCCTACTCATAACGATGGAAGGCCACGTGGGTCAATCTAATTGTCTCACGTTTACCGACTTAATATTATCGAGAGATGTTTCTATTCTTTGATCTCCTAATATGACATGTCACACATATACATATTTAATATATATCTACATCGCATGCAAATATATATACATATCTAGTATGTGTATAAGCAATCACACCAGATGATCATGGACCACAACCTAATATGATTAGGCCCGAGCCAGTAGGCCTAATCACTCACATCAAGATCTATATGTGCAACGGTGCATCTCCATGCCCTGTGATCGTCCATCTCGTCCTCGTCGGTTCCGTCGACATCTTGATGCATCTCCATGCATCACGATCGTCCGTCTCGTGGGTCCTGCTATCGCATCCACGCTCCCGCTACGTCTCGTCATGTGATTACAACTTAATCATAGACACGCAGGCCCGACAATAAACGAGAAATATAATGGAGGCTCGCAGACCTCAATAATAATAATCACAAGTACACACATCACACGGTCCATGATCATCCGTCCACATATCATACATCACATGTATAAATAATCATCATCATGTAGGACTACTAGATAATAATAAAAATAATAATCAACTAAACCTTTTAATTAATTAATATTTTCTGAAATCAGTGATATATAAGGAATTTATGAATTTATAGGGGTATTTTCGTAATTTGGACAAAAGACAGAAACTGGAATTTCTCAAATTCCGAGGGGCAAAACTATCTTTTGCCCAGAAAACCCTTGCCCTGCAGCGACAGGCTCCGCTGCCCTGTGGCGCCTCTGCCCGTGGGCTGCCAGCCCCGCCGGCAGCAAGCCTGCTGCAAGTAGGCCGCCGACCGGCTACTGCAGACGCAGCCCCTGTGCTGCCCGCCTTCGGCTGCGCTTCACGTACGCAGATCGAGGGCAGCAACTGTTGCTGCCCTTTCTCGCTTTTGCGTCAACGATTTTGACGTCAAAATTCTTCCTAAACACAACACACGCAGTTCAAAACTAATCATTCGCACGAACAACCTGGCTCTGATACCACTGTTGGGAAATCATGGGGGCGACATCACATGCGCAGCGGAAGAACAAGAAAACAAAATCCCCGATTCCCAAAAAGATGTTCGTCGTCGTACGAAGATTGGTGCGCAAAATCCGCGAAACTTAAAACTGCTTATAAAGTAGGTTGTGTTACCTAGGGAGATCGTATATCCATGTTTCCTTGCAGATCCTTAGGAGAGGGTGAAGGAGGTCAAGCGTCCTCCTCTCTAGCGGTGATCCACATAGCAGGGTTACGACGACGCTCCTCAAAAACTCCAGGCCTGATCTGAGGTGGAGAGGAAGAGGAGAATAGGAAAGGCAAGCAAAAGCTCTAGCCTATGAGGCTCTGAATCCCTCCTATTTATAGAGGTCCCCTGTCAAACCCTAATGGGTCCTCCCCTAGTGGGTATTGGATCTGCATCCAATAAGATAAGGGCTCCGTCGGATATCTCATATCCGAACCTCTACTCATCGCAATCCCTACCATATGTGTGTGACCCTCTAGGCCCAATATCGAGCTGGCCATGAGTCATACCTGTCAGAACTCCTTCTAACTCAATGAATTATTATCTCTGTAATAATTCACTTGACTCATCGACTACGGACGTACTAGGCCACTACGCCGTAGTCCCCAGACGATACAGGGGAATCTAATCCATTGGACCTGTCTGTCCTCAGTTACCGTGTACCTATAGTCCCTTATCCATCTAATATCCCAGAGACTGTATATCGAGCATGGTGCTGTCAGACCCATATGGTTTCTACTCGAGTCTCTTTCTAATCGGATTCTCTCGGAGAACTCTTTCTCTCTCAACCCGAATGACCCTGGCCAGGGATTTGTCTGAGCAAGAACACATGGGATATTCCTCTCATGACGCCGAGAGTGGATGATCCTCTATCGATACTCAATAGCCCTCGTAAGGTCGACTACCACTCCCAATGACCAGCTGTACTAGATCTGGGACAGCCAAACCTATAAGTCTGGTATCAAAGAGTGGAGCACTCATACAGGACATCCTTGGTGTCTCAAGTCTAAGGACCAGATACACCACTAGGACTATAGAATCGCTGTCTGACAATAAGGCATCATCAACCATCCAGCATTCCGTAAGCGGATCAATCAGTGAACTCATTCTCCAACGAGCACCTATATTGTATCCCTAGTGTCCCTACACGAGCAGCTATGAGACTAGTTGCATCCATCATATGGACGAGTATACAG
This sequence comes from Musa acuminata AAA Group, assembly GCF_036884655.1. NCBI lineage: Eukaryota > Viridiplantae > Streptophyta > Magnoliopsida > Zingiberales > Musaceae > Musa > Musa acuminata. Next base: position 32,057,236 of record NC_088352.1, on the reverse strand, counting down.
TACACCAGTCTATCCGGTTATCACGATGTCCCTCTCGAGTAACCTATGACCGGGATCATTTAGGATATGTGTTTAAAGGTGAATCGATCTCATTATCGTGATCTCATCACGATCCGATTCCCATTGCACAAATCCAAGGACATCACAATATATGTATGCATTTATGCAATAGTTATAAAGTGATATACGCCAAAATATAATAAGCAAAAAGATTCTGTATCAAGTCACACGTGCCATCACTCACGTAATTGGCTTGTTGGGCACCTATGACTAGCATATTTCACATTGGTAAAACATGCAATTTAGATTATTAAGCTTCAAATTTTGATATAAGCATGTTTGATTTTATGCAGTTTCTCAGACTATTAATTTCTCTTATATTCAATGTGATATTCCTTAACTTAGTGGTGATAACTATTAGATATGGAAGGAGAGGGTTCTCCTCCATTTAGGGTGGATGGATATTGATTATGCTATTAGGAAAGACGAACCACCTACAGTCACTAATACCAGCACTCCAATTGAGATCACGTTCTATGAGCGATAGGAGCGATCCAATCGGCTCAACGTGATGTTTATTAAAACTAAGATAACTGCTAGCATACGTGATTTTGTTGACCAGCATGAAAATGTCCAAGACTTGCTAAAAGCTATCGATGAACAATTCGTCACTTCGGATAAGGCACTAGCAAGTACCATAATAATGAAATTCTCATCCCTTAGACTCACCAACATAAAAGATGTACGTGAGCACATAATCCAAAAATGAGATATTGCGGTTCAACTTAAGAAACTCGAGGTTAATATGTCAGAATCCTTCCTCGTGCATTATATTCTGAACACCCTTCCACCTCAATATGGCCTTTTAAGATTTCATATAATATACATAAGGACAAATGGTCAATCAATGAATTAATGACCATGTGTGTTCAAGAAGAAGAAAGGCTAGTGATGGAATTGGGTAAGAGTGTATTGGTGGTAACCACTTGCGGGAAGAATAAAATTGACAAAATCCAAGCCAATCATAATGCTCATCAATAGGAAAAAAGCAAAATACCACCCCAAGCTAATATCAAGAAAGAAGCAAAGTGTTTTTTTTTGTAAAAGAAATAGACATATGAAGAATGATTGTATAAAATTCCAACAATGGCTTGAAAAGAAAGGTAAATCATCCTCATATGTGTGTTATGAATATAATATGGTCAATGTTAATATTAACACCTGGTGGATTGACTCTGGATCAATAATCCATATTGTAAACTCTTTGCAGGTTATGCAAAACCTAAGGAAGCCAGTGGGAAGTGAGCAAAGCATCTTATTAGGAAATAAGATGGGCTCACATGTGGAGGCAATTGGAATATGCATTTTAACTTTAAGTAGTGGTTTTGTTTTAAAATTGGAAATGACATTTTATATACCAAGTTTCTCACGAAACTTAATTTTTATTTCCAAACTCATACCATTTGGGTATTCTTTTAATTTTAAAGACACATCATTTCGTTTATTATATAATTCTAATTATGTTGGGAATGGTATTTTGTTTGATGGTCTTTACCATATTTTATTGTAAAATGATAATACTCAAAGTTCAATGTATATTCACGCTGGCATTAAGAGGTATAATATTAACGAAGACTCCTCTATATTATGGCATCGGAGATTACAACATATCTCCATAGAGAGAATTAAGAGATTAGTTAAAGATGGAGTACTTAGTACTCTTGATTTTACTAATTTTAAGACTTGTGTGAACTGTATTAAGGGAAAACAGACCAATAAATCCAAAAATGGTGTTAATAGGAGCTCAAACTTATTAGAGATAATTCATACTGATATATGTTGTCCAGACATAGACATATATGGTCAGAAATACTTCATCTCCTTTAGAGATAATTACTCACGATATATATATATATATATATATATATATATATATATATATATATATATTTATTTATTTATTTCATAACAAAAATGAAGCATTGGATACCTTCAAAGTCTTCAAGGCTGAAGTTGAGAACTAATATAGTAAGCAAATTAAAATTATGAGATCAGATAGGGGTGGAGAATATTATGGTAGATATACTGAAAATGGACAAGCACTTGGTTCTTTTGCTAAGTTTCTTCAAGAACATAGGATTATTGTCCAATATACTATGCCTGGTTCTCCAGACCAGAATGATGTTGCAGAAAGAAGAAACCAAACATTATTAGACATGGTGCGGAGTATGCTTAGCAACTCCAATCTTCCTAAGTTCTTATGGATTAAAGCACTAAATATATGTATTAAACCAAGTTCTAACTAAAATTATCCAAAAAATACCATTTGAATTATGGAAAGGTTGGAAACCGAGTTTGCGACATATGCGCATTTGGGAATGTCCGTCTGAAGTCAGGATATATAATCTACAAGAGAAGAAACTAGACCCGAGGACTATTAGTGGGTATTTCATTGCATATGCCGAAAAGTCCAAAGGTTATAGGTTCTATTGTCCATCTCACACAACTAGGATTGTGAAATCAAGAAACGCTAAATTTCTTAAGGATGATGTGATTAGTGGGAAAAGATCATTTCAGGAACATAGTTTCCTCACATGATCATATAGAATCTAAACCTTCCACATCAAATGATAGATTGGTTATAGTTCATAGCACTCCTCAAGTACAAACTAATGCTGAACAACCAATCATTGAAATTCCATAAGTTGTTGATAATATTCTAATAGATCAAGCAGTTCAGGAATTACAACAAGCTCCTGAATGACTAGTTGAACCATAAGTTCCTCAGGGAACCATTAGTACAACATTAAGAAGATATACTAGAAATAAAAGATCAACAATTCCTAGTGATTATGTTGTATATCTACAAGAATCTGATGGAGCCAAAAATAATCCTGAAATATTTTCACAAGCCATGAGTTGCAAAGAATCAAATTTGTGCCATGATGCTATGAAAGAAGAGAAAAATTCCATGATAAGCAATGGAGTCTGGGATCTTGTAGAGTTACCTAATGAAGCAAAGGCTATTGGTTGCAAATAGATCTTTAAAACTAAGAAAGATTTGTTAGGCAATATTGAGAGATATAGGGCAAGACTTGTTGCAAAGGGATTTACTCAAAAAGAGGGAATCGATTATACGAAGACGTTTTCTCCTGTATCTAAGAAAGATTCTCTACTTATTATTTTGGCATTAGTTGCTCATTTTGACCTTGAGTTGCAATAAATGGATGTGAAAACGGTATTTCTTAATGGAGATATAGAGGAAGAGGCTTATATAAAACAACCTAAAGGTTTCTCCTCTAGTGTTGGTGAACACTTGGTTTGTAAGCTTAGGAAGTCTATATACGGCTTAAAACAAGCCTCTCGCCAATGATATTTTAAATTCTATGAAGTGATTTCTTCATTTGGATTTGTTGAAAATCACATGGATTAATGCATATACCAGAAGGTTAATGGGAGTAAAATATGTTTCCTTGTTTTATACATAGATAATATTTTGCTTGCAACCAACGATAAGGATTTACTGCATGAGGTGAAATAATTTCTTTCTAAAAATTTTGACATGAAGAATATGGGTGAAGCATCTTATGCCATTGACATTAAGATCCATAGAGATAGACCTCGAGACATTTTAGGTCTATCATAAGAAACCTATATCGATAAACTTTTAGAAAGATTTCGGATGAAGGATTGTTCACCAAGTGTTGCTCCCGTTGTGAAAGGTGATAGATTCAATTTGAACCAATGGCTAAAGAACAACTTTGAAAGGGAATAAATGAAAAACATCCCATATGCTTTTGCCATAGGAAGCCTTATGTATGCTCATGTCTGTACTAGACCTGATATTGCATTTATTATGGGGATGCTAGGTCGATATCAGAGTAATCCAGGTATGGACCACTAGAGAGCTACAAAGAAAGTGATGAGGTATCTACAAGGAACCAAAGATTACATGCTTATGTATAGACATACAGACAATCTAGATGTGATTGGTTACTCAGATTTAGACTTCGCTGGTTGTGTTGATTCTCGTAAATCAACATCAGGATATATTTTTATAATGGTTAGTGGAACTATTTCTTGGAGAAGCACTAAGCAGACCTTGACTACTACTTCTACCATAGAAGCTGAGTTTGTCTCCTATTTTGAGGCTTCTTCACATGGTGTATGGCTTAAGAGTTTCATTTCTAGGCTTAGAATCATGGATTTTATTTTTAGGCCATTAAGAATTTTCTGTGATAATTCAGCTGCTGTCTTTATGGCTAAAAACAATAAAAGTGGAAGTCAAAGTAAACACATCGACATTAAGTATTTATCTATAAAAAAACATGTAAAAGAAAAGAAAGTGGTCATTGAGCATATTAGCACTGAATTGATGATTGCTGATCCTTTAACTAAAGGCATGCCACCTCTGAAATTCAAAGATCATGTAGAAAAAATGAGACTTGGTTTCACTTTGTAATGATATTGAAACTCTTATATATTGTGATATTTTCTCATTCATACGCACATTATTTTGAGAAAATATATTATTACTAGATCAAGAATAAACATAAGGTTTATTCATTAAGTAATATTACCACATTAAGATTAAGAAACTAAATACATCGTGATACATGGATGATAATACTCGCTCTTAGAGAACTTATCGCTATGATTCATGTATTTATTTCTTAAGAAAGTTATTCGAGAAAGATTAATTCAAATAATTAAGCTAAACGTATAGATCGAGAATATAATCGTTATTATTAAATATCTTATTTAATAATAATGTAACAGTTCTCATTAAGATTCATAATTCATTATCATGAATTTCTTTATTTATTATGGTTTAAATGATTTTAATTTTTTATTCATTATACATGAAACCGTTATTATTAAATTAAATATTTAATATCATTAAAATTCTTAATTATGGTCCAAACGTTACAAATTTGAATTAATTTTTGAACGTTATGAAAATAGAGAGGAAGAGTATTTGTTATTCTCGATAGACTCTATCTATATATATCTAACCTAAAATGTGTCGGTCGGCATTGTCTAAGAAGGGACAAACCTTTTTATTGTTTATACATTCTAATGTGACCCACCCAACTCAGATTAAAGTACTCATAGGTTGCTGCCTCATTCATGATGATGCTTGCATGAAACACCAACTCATAGGTTCAATATTTTTCACCAAAACCATCGAGTTTTCATGATCACGAAGAATTAGTGCTCCAGTTTGGTCTTACATTTAAATGAAGATGCTTCAAAGGAGAATGCCCATTGATTTAGAATTCGTTCGAATCACACCATCAAGTTGACTAAGAAAGAACTCGACCAATAAGAGTGAGTTGAGATCTATCTATCTATCTTCACTGAATTTTGTTGTAATCTCAATGATGTGTGTCTTTTGAATTCATGCACATCCTTACAAGAAACCTCATGGAAACCACCAAAGGCATCATAAGATTGGCCCCACCATATTAGAGGAATCCAGCATGTCTCCCTTTATGCTGCCCTAAAATGGGGGGTCACACCTTCACTTTACGAACCCAACCCATAATATATACATCACCTTCTCAATCTCTAAGCGTACCGCTAATTCGCCTTCTTTGTGTGTCTCTCTCACCATGGCATATGAAAGAAGACAGTCCTCAGTGTGTGCTGCCTTCACGCTGTCGCCTCTTCCATATCATGTGCTGCTGATACTGCTAATGGTCCTCGGCCTCCTAAGTCTATCATGGTTCTTCCACTACGAGTCCTTCATCGACGACGCAGAGGAGCAAATGAGTTGGGCGCTCCTGGTGATCCCGGTGTTGCTTATCCTTGTCATCCGATGGCTGTCCTCGATCGAGAGGCTTGATGACAGCCTGCTTGGCCTCTTCTCGTACGACCATCGCCGGAGGAGCTACTACAACGGCAGCAACGAACGACCGCAGGTGGGAAGCTCGCCGTGGGGCGTCGCGGCAGTCGTCGTCTTGTTGCTGATCCTCGTCTACTTCCAGTCTAGTTTTCAGGATATGTGGGGGCCTTGATTCTCTCTCTATCTTTCTCACTCTTATATATATATATATATATATATACTTATGGGTTATTAGTGACATTATGATAGCCTAAAAAAGTGGGGGAAGATTTGTAATATATAAGAAACGAGGTGGTTCCACATTTGTTATTTAAATTAATGGATAAAAATTGAAATATTCATCATATGAAAATGAACAACGGGTTTTGTTAACTGAAACACAAACTTAAAATCATTTTGTGTATAATCTCATATAAAAGAATTGTTTTTTTTTTTATGCCCTTAAGATCGAGAAATATCAGCAGCACACATTCTCTTCCCGTCAAAAATATTGAGATATATAAGATAGTTAGTTATAAATCAATTAGTTTTCAAAGTGTTTCTTTCATTTTATTAATAGAATTTTTTTGTCCTCTAAATGTTCCTCAAATCTAAATATCCTTACCAACACTCCCTTCTTCATCAATTTTTATCATATTTTACCTCCCATAAGAAAGTATATTTTATCTCATGTTATTTTGAATCTTCATCACCCATCCCCCCCGTCCTTTCAAACTTATCTACTCATCTCATGTTATTTTGTTAAATAAGAAATTCTTAACTATTTCTAGATAAATTTTTTTTCTTCAAATTTATAGTAAAAGCAACTGACGATATTTTGTTGAATTTCTAATGGGTAGTATTTCTAGAGAAGTCTTTATTAAATAGTGCCCCTCCATTAAGAACTTGAGCTCTTTTTTCATGAATATATAAATATGGCCCCTTCATCTTCAAATTTAGTAATTGATTTATGTCAAATAAAAGGAGTAGATAACCTCAAAGAGAATTGGATAGATCCAGTTTAATCTTCTTCCCAAATTTTCTTCTTTCATTCCTCTTCTCTGTTGCCCCTTGGCTCTTTATTCATCTTTATTCTTTTTCTCCTCCTTTATTAGTTTTATATTCTTTTTCTTTCATCTTATTTTCCTCTTCTTTCTTCTCTTTCTAGGAGTAGGAAGAGAAAAAAGAAGAAGAATATAAGAAGGAAAGATAAAAAGAGAATGATGTGGAAAGGGTAAGACATTGAGATGACCTAAATCAATTAAAAAATAAAAATGATTGGTATAGAAGGGTAAAATTGGATATATAAAAAATTATCCCTATGTAAATTCTTAATAGTGGGACATCATATGATAAAAAAAAAATTAGTGAGGATTTTTTAGGTAAGAAAAATTTGAGATTAAATAACAATCCATAATAAAAAATACGACACAAACATAAGAGTAAAAGTAATCCAAGATTTACTTGGTTCAAATTCCTTATCTATATCCATCCAGAAAAAAAAAATTTAAGTAAAAAATAATTTCTATGACTTAGTTCAAATTTAATCCCAAAGTTTCTTCTGTACCCTCTCACATAAGTATTAAAAATATATATTTTATAGATTTAATAGAAAGTAATCTTAGGATCTTCAAACATACATGGTGTTTACAAAATAATTAAATTTTAATTTTTTAAATATTTTTCTTTACAAATAATTATTTTCTTATTTAAATTTTTTATCCTTCCAGGAATCTGATTTTAGAAATAAAAAATACTATCTATCTCGTGGCTCGAAATTGGAGGAATGTCCAATGCCGAGACCATATGCCATATGTGATCCTTAGGCATTCTAAGGAGTAGGTCAACGCCACAAAGAAAATAAACTGGTGATAAAAGTAATATTGTTCTTAAAAAAGTGGCTAAAACATTCTTTGTCATGATTGTGCATTTGTGATGGTGCTAAAAAATATTTTGTCCCGATAGAAGTAATCATGGTAGGATTACTTTTTAGCTTTAACTTGCATTCAAGTTAGGTAAAGTTTGATGCCTCCACTAAAGGACGCACTCCATGGAGTGAGTGCTGTCTCATCCCGTGCCAACCTCTCTCCACTGCTACAACAACATCAAAGAGTTCGAGCAAAGATATTATTCTCGTTCTTCGTATTAAGTTTACAATAAGGGAAGTCATAGGTGGCTATTGATTTGATCCACATATCTAGATGACAAATGATCGACATGTCGATCATTTAAGCCTAAAAATGAAACGCATGATTGACTCATACATCGATCACCTGAAGTTATGTAACGACACATAGCTAACACCATGTCCCTAGACTAAGTTAAGCCAGTTCTAACAAGTGCCAGGTTCGACGCACCTCAATGCCACTATCTCGATTCAATTCGAGAATGATGCACAATCACTCTCCATAACTACAAACGATCAAAGGAGTAATGGTCTTCAAAGTCCTTATAAAAAGGACTCCTTAGGTGTATTTCTCTCACATTGAAAGTTTTCTTCAAGTACGATCCATTCGAATAGTCTAAACTCGATGTTGAGTTAATTCTCAGGAGAGTATTCATTGAAAATATATTCAACTTAGTTTTGCAGATTTAGTACCTCTAAGCCATCTTAGACTATGACCTATATTGAGATTGGCATAAGAAAAACCTTAGTTGGTTCTATAATTAATTCTAGTTTAGACAATTAGAAACTACATTAACAATTAAGCATTAGAAGGAGGGCTTGAGATATCTCAACAAAACTTTCTATGACCTTCTCGGATAAACCATGAGCACCCGAATCCAAATAGGATGAGTCCTACCTTGTTGAACGTCCCTGTTCTGAACCTACTTGTCCCGATTCTCCCAAGGTAGAGTAAGCTTCGATCAGTGATTGGACTCGCACCTCCCACTTTCCAAATTCTTGATTCTTTGCTTTTATATCAATCATTCCAAAAGTCAATAGTCAATCCACCACCACTTAATAAACAACCAGCTTCACCAACCCAAATTATAACTATTCCTATTAAAACCTTTCATAACCTAACCCAACAAATTCAATTTCTAATGGGAATATTCCAAACTATGATCCCTTACCTCTTAAAACTCATCTAGATGGTACAACAGGGGCCACACCTAACTCCACTCACTCTATACCTTCGTGTTCCACACCCCACGTACTAAAGCTCCCAACTTAGTGGTGAAGTAAAAGGCCTCTTTCAAATAATCTATCTCATGAGAACAATTGCGACTTATAAATACCTTGCAAGCCAATCATATTATATATGACATGATACACATTCTTTTTCTTATTATATATTTGATATTTTTTTCACACTATATTACTTGTTACATATTATGATATTCATAAATCTGTGCAATGAAAATCAAATCATAATGAGATCACGATAATGAGACCGATTCACTTTTAAACATAAACCCTAAATAATCCTGGTCATATGTTACTCAAGAGGGACATTAAAATAACCTGATAAACTTGTATGTTGTATATCCGTCCATATGATGGAGGTAGTTGATATCATAGTTACTCATGTGGAGACACTAGAGATATAGTGCAAGTGTTTATTGGAGAATAAGTTTACTAATTGATTTGCTCACGGAATGTTAGATGGTTGATGATAACTCATTATTAGACAACGATTTTGTCATCCCAATGGTATATCTGGTCCTTAGACTTGAGACACCAAGGATGTCTTGTATGAGTACTTCACTCTTTGATACCAGACTTATAGACTTAAAAGTTTCAGATCTAGCACAACCAATCATTAGGAGTGGTAGTCAACCTTACGAGAGCTATTGAGTATCGATATAAGATCATCATCTCTCGGTATTATGAGAGGAATATCTTATGTATTCTTGCTCAGGCAAATCCTTGGCTAGGGTCATTCAGATTGAGAGAGAAAGAGTTTTCGAGGAGAATTCGATTGGAGTGAGACTCAAGTAGAAATCGTATAGGCCTGATAGCATTATGCCTGGTATATGATCTCTGGGATATTAGATGGATGAGAAACTATAGATATATGATTATTAAGGATAGACATGTACAATTGATTGAATTCTCTTGTATCGTTTGGAGATTATAGCGTAGTGGTCTAATACGTCCGCAATCAATGAGTCGAGTGAATTATTATGGGGATAATAATTCACCGAGCCTGAAGGAGTTTTAATAGGTATGACTCATGGCCAACTCGATATTAGGCTTAGAGGGTCACAAACATATGATAGTTGTTGTGACGAGTAGAGGTTCAGATATAGAATATCCGTTGGAGTCCATGTTTTATTGGATATTCAATAAGCCTATAAATTATTAGATCCTATAGATGCGATCTAATAAGAGCCAATGAGAGATTATTAGGTAGAGACCCACTAATCTAAAAGGCTTGGGTGGTTGATGGAGATTTAGTACCCAATAGGGCAGGATATATTAGGGTTAAGTTGATATGAGGCCTTTATAAATATAAGAGAACTAAAAAGCCATAGGCTAGACCCTTTTTGGCTGCTACCTCCTATTCTCCTCTCCCCCTCTCATCCTTAGCCAGCAACCCCTATTTGAGGCATGTAGATAATAAGAAGGGTTGGCTCATTCTTGATTATATGGTACACGTAGCGAAGAGATTTGAGGATCATCTTCACAGCCCATGTCATATGGATCACCACTATAGAGGACATTTGACTTTCTTCATCATGTTTAACATATCTGTAGGTTTTCAGGGATATATGATCTCTCTATGTAATACACATCCCTTAACACACGTGGTTTTTTTATTTAATGGGTTTTTATGTATCAATCTTCGCACGACGATGAAACATTCTTTATTATAAAAAAATTCTATAATTTTGATTTTCTATTTTTTTGCTGCACATATGATGTCGCCCTAGGTTTCCGAATAATAGTATCGGAGCCAGGTTGTTCATTAGAAAGATTAGTTTATAAATTGCGTGTGTTGTGTTTAATCGCGTAGAATTATTTTTGTGCGATTGTTGTGATTTTTCTCATAATTTTGAGATCTGGACAACACATCTTCTCATTGCTAAAATGTGCTTTAGATCAATATTTTATCACCAAAATTATTATAGCAGAACAGAGAAAAAGGGGCCGCAACTATTGTTGCCCTATAGTTTGGCCAAAGGCTGCTTACAACGTTGGCCGAGAGCACATCTTGTTGCTCTCGACCTGTCCAAGGGCAGCAAGGCCAAGAACAACAAGAGTTCTCTTGGCCTATGGGAAGGCAACCCTTGTATCTAGGTTTCTTGGCTGCAAGGGGCACCCTTGGTCCTGGTTGTATGGGGCAACCTTGTGGCCAGGGTTTCCTGGCCATCCATGCATACCCTACAGCTAGGGTTTTTTTATTGCAAAGGCAATGTTGGGGGCCAGGGATCCCTGGCCACCCAAGGCAGCCCTATGACTAGGGTTTCCTACATCCCCTAGGGTAGGGTATCTCAAAGGGCTGCATAAGAATTAATTGAATGGTTTAATTAATTAATTATTATTATCTAGTAGTCCAATATAATGATATATACATATGATGTGTGATGTGGACGGATGATCATAGACCATGTGATATGATATATATATATATATATATATATATATATATATATATATATATATATATATATATATATATATATATATATATATATATATATATATATATATATATATATATATATATATATATATATGTTGGGAAATCATGGGAGCGACATCACATGCGCAGCGGAAGAACAAGAAAACAAAATCCCCGATTCCCAAAAAGATGTTCGTCGTCGTGCGAAGATTGGTGCGCAAAAATCCACGAAACTCAAAACTGCGTATAGAGTAGATTGTGTTGCCTAGGGAGATCGTATATCCTTGTTTTCTTGTAGATCCTTAGGAGAGGGTAAAGGAGGTCAAGCGTCCTCCTCTCTAGCGGTGATCCACACAACAGGGTTGCGACGACGCTCCTCAAGACTCCAGGCCTGCTCTGAGGTGGAGAGGAAGAGGAGAATAGGAAAGGCAAGCAAAGGCTCTAGCCTATGAGGCTCTGAATCCCTCCTATTTATAGAGGTCCCCTGTCAATCCCTAATGGGTCCTCCCCTAGTGGGTATTGGATCTGCATCCAATAAGACAAGGGCTCCGTCGGATATCTCATATCCGAACCTCTACTCATCGTAATACCTATCATATGTGTGTGACCCTCTAGGCCCAATATCGAGCTGGCCGTGAGTTATACCCGTCAGAACTCCTTCTAACACAGTGAATTATTATCTCTGTAATAATTCACTTGACTCATCGACTACGGACATACTAGGCCACTACGTCGTAGTCCCTAAACGATATAGGGGAATCCAATCCATTAGACCTGTCTGTCCTTAGTTACCATGTACATATAATCCCTCATCCATCTAATATCTCAAAGACCGTATATCGAGCATGGTGTTGTCAGACCCATACGGTTTCTACTCGAGTCTCGCTTTAATCGGATTCTCCCGGAGAACTCTTTCTCTCTCAACCTGAATGACCTTGGCGAGGGATTTGTCTGAGCAAGAACACATGGGATATTCCTCTCATGACGCCGAGAGTGGATGATCCTCTATCGACACTCAATAGCCCTCGTAAGGTCGACTACCACTCCCAATGTCCAACTGTACTAGATCTGGGACAGCCAAACCTATAAGTCTGGTATCAAAGAGTGGAGCACTCATACAGGACATCCTTGGTGTCTCAAGTCTAAGTACCAGATACACCACTAGGACTACGGAATCGCTGTCTGACAATAAGACATCATCAACCATCCAGCATTCCATAAGCGAATCAATCAGTGAACTCATTATCCAATGAGCACCTGTACTGTATCCCTAGTGTCCCTACACGAGCAGCTATGAGACCAGCTGCATCCATCATATGGACGGGTATACAGCACACTAGTCTATCTGGTTATCACGATATCCCTCTCGAGTAACCTATGACCGGGATTATTTAGGATATGTGTTTAAAGGTGAATCGATCTCATTATCGTGATCTCATCACGATTCGATTCCCATTGCACAAATCCAAGGACATCACAATATATGTATGCATTTATGCAATAGTTATAAAGTGATATACGCCAAAATATAATAAGCAAAAAGATTCTGTATCAAGTCACACGTGCCATCACTCACGTGATTGGCTTGTTGGGCACCTATGACTAGCAATATATATATATATATATATATATATATGTATGTATGTATGTATGTATGTATTACGATTATTATTATTATTATTAGAGCTTACCAGCCTCTACTTTTCCTCGTTTATTATCGGGCCTACATGTTTGTGATTATGTTGTAATACAAAAGAAGGTGCAGTGGGAGCGTGGAGGTGATAGCGGGACCCATGAGGTTGAGACAGACGATCATCACATATAGAGATGCACCGAGATGCCAACAGAACCAACGAGAACAAAATGAACGATTATAGGGTATGGAGATATGCCGATGCACACATAGATCATGATGTGAGTAATTGGACCCACTAGCTCGAGCTTGATCATATTAGACTATGGTCTATAATCATATGATGTAATTGCTCATATGATGTGTGATTGATTATATACATACTAGATTATGTATATTAGATTATATACATACTAGATATGTATATATATTTGCATGTGATGTAGATATATATTAAATATATATATGTGTGATAGGAGATTGAATCAAAATCTCTTCTCTCGATAATATTAAGTCGGTAAACGCAAGGTAATTAGGCTAAACCTCTTTTGGCTATCACCTTCTATTCTTCTCTCTCCCTCTCCTCCTCAGCCAATAACCCCTATTTAGGGCGTATGGACAACAAGAAGGGCTGACCCCTTCTTGATTGTGTGGTGCACGCAACGAGGAGATTTGAGTAGCAATTTGAGAAGCATCTTCGTTACCCCGACCATATAGATTACCGCTAGAGAGGAAGACAATTGATCTCTTTCATCCTTTCCCACAGATCTATAAGTTTTCAGGGATATACGATCTCCCTAAGTAACACACATCCCTTAACACATGTGGTTTTTCAATTTCGCAGGTTTTTGTGCACCAATCTTCACACGACGATGAAACCTCCTTTTCTACAGAAAATTCTAGATTTTTGTTTTCTATTCTTTTGTTGCGTATGTGATATCGTGTAACATCCCATTAGTCCCACATTGGAAGTGAGCAATGTGTATGATTAGCTTATAAGGACCTGATGAGTATACTACGTTAACTCCCGCTTAAGCATTTTGGTCCGCAGTTGAAGGACCAAAATGAAGTTATTGGGTCGTAATATTTGGTATCAGAGCCGACCTAGCATTTGGGTAGGGTGAGAGGGCTCGAGTAGGAAAGGGCTACCCATCCTCACATACATTATGCTAGGGTTCAATCTGGGATATGTTGGGCCTTGACGAGGACGTCAAGCTAATTAAGTTGGGGATAATGTAACATCCCGTAATGTGTATGATTAGCTTATAAGGGCCTGATGAGTGTATGGGGCAACCTTGTATCTAGGTTTCTTGGCTGCAATGGGCACCCTTGGTCCTAGTTGTATAGGGCAACCTTGTGGCCAGGGTTTCCTGGCCATCCATGCATACCCTACAACTAGGGTTTTTTTATTGCAAAGGCAATGTTGGGGGCCAGGGATCCCTGGCCACCCAAGGCAGCCCTATGACTAGGGTTTCCTACATCCCCTAGGGTAGGGTATCTCAAAGGGCTGCATAAGAATTAATTGAATGGTTTAATTAATTAATTATTATTATCTAGTAGTCCAATATAATGATATATACATATGATGTGTGATGTGGACGGATGATCATAGACCATGTGATATGATATATATATATATATATATATATATATATATATATATATATATATATATATATGTTGGGAAATCATGGGAGCGACATCACATGCGCAGCGGAAGAACAAGAAAACAAAATCCCCGATTCCCAAAAAGATGTTCGTCGTCGTGCGAAGATTGGTGCGCAAAAATCCACGAAACTCAAAACTGCGTATAGAGTAGATTGTGTTGCCTAGGGAGATCGTATATCCTTGTTTCCTTGCAGATCCTTAGGAGAGGGTAAAGGAGGTCAAGCGTCCTCCTCTCTAGCGGTGATCCACACAACAGGGTTGCGACGACGCTCCTCAAGACTCCAGGCCTGCTCTGAGGTGGAGAGGAAGAGGAGAATAGGAAAGGCAAGCAAAGGCTCTAGCCTATGAGGCTCTGAATCCCTCCTATTTATAGAGGTCCCCTATCAAACCCTAATGGGTCCTCCCCTAGTGGGTATTGGATCTGCATCCAATAAGACAAGGGCTCCGTCGGATATCTCATATCCGAACCTCTACTCATCGTAATACCTACCATATGTGTGTGACCCTCTAGGCCCAATATCGAGCTGGCCGTGAGTTATACCCGTCAGAACTCCTTCTAACTCAGTGAATTATTATCTCTGTAATAATTCACTTGACTCATCGACTACGGACATACTAGGCCACTACGTCGTAGTCCCTAAACGATATAGGGGAATCCAATCCATTAGACCTGTCTGTCCTTAGTTACCATGTACATATAATCCCTCATCCATCTAATATCCCAAAGACCGTATATCGAGCATGGTGTTGTCAGACCCATACGGTTTCTACTCGAGTCTCGCTTTAATCGGATTCTCCCGGAGAACTCTTTCTCTCTCAACCTGAATGACCTTAGCGAGGGATTTGTCTGAGCAAGAACAGATGGGATATTCCTCTCATGACGCCGAGAGTGGATGATCCTCTATCGACACTCAATAGCCCTCGTAAGGTCGACTACCACTCCTAATGTCCAACTGTACTAGATCTGGGACAACCAAACCTATAAGTCTGGTATCAAAGAGTGGAGCACTCATACAGGACATCCTTGGTGTCTCAAGTCTAAGGACCAGATACACCACTAGGACTACGGAATCACTGTCTGACAATAAGATATCATCAACCATCCAGCATTCCATAAGCGAATCAATCAGTGAACTCATTGTCCAATGAGCACCTGTACTGTATCCCTAGTGTCCCTACACCAGCAGCTATGAGACCAGCTGCATCCATCATATGGACGGGTATACAGCACACCAGTCTATCTGGTTATCACGATGTCCCTCTCGAGTAACCTATGACCGGGATTATTTAGGATATGTGTTTAAAGGTGAATCGATCTCATTATCGTGATCTCATCACGATCCGATTCTCATTGCACAAATCCAAGGACATCACAATATATGTATGCATTTATGAAATAGTTATAAAGTGATATACGCCAAAATATAATAAGCAAAAAGATTCTATATCAAGTCACACGTGCCATCACTCACGTGATTGGCTTGCTGGGCACCTATGACTAGCAATCTCCCACTTGACCTAAAGCCAATCACCTATGTGTCTGATCCTCATCAGACCCCTGTGACGCTCAAAGACAAAATGAGACAACGACTTTGTCAGTGGATTTGCAATGTTATCTTCGGATGGAACTCTTTCCACTGCTACATATCCTCAGGTTACGATCTCTCTGATAAGTTGGAACCTCCTCAAAACACTTCTGATGAGACCCGGGTTCCCTTATTTGAGTAATCGCCCCGTTATTATCGTAATATAAGGAGATCGGCTCCTCTCTACCCGGCACGACTCCCAAATCTGTGATGAACTTCTTCACCCAGACTCCCTCCTTTGCTACATCTAATGCAGCAATGTACTCCGCCTCTATAGTCGAGTCAACAGTGGTATCTTGCTTGGAACTCTTCCAGCATACTGCTCCTCCATTCAAGGTGTACACATACCCTGAATTCGACTTGCTATCATCGACATCAGACTAAAAACTTGAGTTAGTGTAGCCTTCAACCTTAAGGCTATTACCTCCATATACTAGCAAAAGATCCTTAGTCCTTCTCAAGTACATAAGGATACACTTTACTGCTTTCTAGTGCTCCAAGCCTGGATCCGCCTGATTCCTGTTCGTGACACTCAGAGCATGCGTTATATCAGGCCTAGTACATAGCATGGCATACATGATAGACCATATTGCTGAGGCATAAGGTATCATATCCATGTTCGCCCTTTCTTAGAATTTTCAATGCCAAACATTTTGATAATGGTTTCTATGTACTTGGACTGGGACAAGCCAAGCATCCTCTTGGATCTATCTCTATAGATTCTAATCCCCAAGATATAGGATGCTTCCCCTAAGTCCTTTATGGAGAAGTGTCTAGATAACCAAGTCTTTACTGTGGATAGCATTCCTACATCATTCCCAATGATGAGGATGTCATCCACATATAACACCAAAAAGGTGATAGCGCTCCCACTTACCTTTCTGTATACACAAGGCTCATCTTCGTTCTTAACGAAATCATAAGATTTGATTGCCTCATCAAATCTTATGTTCCAACTTCGGGAAGCTTGCTTTAGTCCATAAATGGATCTAAGTAACCTACACACCTTATCTGGGCAATTCTTGGACACGAATCCCTCAGGTTGCATCATATACACCTCCTCCTCGAGGTTCCCATTGAGGAATGAAGTTTTCACATCAATCTGCCAGATCTCATAATCATAGTGTGCTGCAATAGCCAATAGAATTCTGATGGATTTTAGCATTGCTACGGGTGAGAAGGTTTCGTCGTAATCAACACATTGCCTTTGACGATACCCCTTAGCCACTAGCCTTGCTTTATAGGTCTCTACCTTTCCATCTACTCTGATCTTTTTCTTAAAGATCCACTTGCAACCGATGGGTACAATACCTTCGAGCACATCAACTAGGTTTCAAACCTTATTGGAGTACATAGAATTCATCTCAGAATTCATGGCTTCTTGCCACTTCCCGGAGTCTATACTCATAATAGCCTCCTTGTAGGTCTGAGGATCAATATCCTCAACATCCTCTCCTCTAATATGTCCCACATATCTCTCAAGAGGATAAGATACTCTATCAGACCTGCGTAAAGTTGAAAATTGTGTATTAGGTACCTGAACAGACTTGGGCTGTAGAGTGGTGCTTGAGCTTGGTTCTCCAACCTCGCTCAACTCTATCATTCTCCCATTGTCTCTGCCAAGAATGTGTTCCTTCTCAAGGAACACTGCTCTCTTAGCTACAAAGACCTTTTGGTCCTCGAGATGATAGAAATAATACCCATAAGTTTCCTTGGGGTATCCCATAAATTTGCATCGCTCTGTCCTTGATTCTAACTTATCGGGGTTGTGTCTTTTAACATGGGCAGAGCAGCCCCAAATCTTAACAATCTTAAGATCAAGCTTCTTCCCTTTCCATATCTTATATGGGTGTAGACACTACCGACTTAGTTTGAATTCTGTTCAGAAGGTAAGCTACAGTTTCTAGGGCATATCCCCAGAATGAGATGGGTAGGTCAGCGAAACTCATCATGGACCGTACCATATCTAATAATGTACGATTTCTCCTTTCAGAGACACCATTGAGCTGAGGTGTGTAAGGAGGTGTCCATTGGGCTAATATCCCATGGTCCTTGAGGAACTGAGTAAACTCTATACTTAAGTACTCACCTCCTCGATCTGATCGAAGAGTTTTGATACTCTTTCCAGTCTGGTTCTCCACCTCATTCTTATACTCTCTGAATTTCTCAAAGGCCTCGGACTTGTACTTCATTAAGTACACATATACATACCTTGAGAAATCATCAGTAAATGTAATGAAGTAGGAGTAACCTCCAATGGCATGAGTTGACATGGGTCCACATACATCACTATGTATGAGTTCCAATAACTCAGTGGCTCTCTCTCCAATTCCACTAAATGGAGAGTTGGTCAATTTTCCACGAATGCAAGGTTCACAAGTTGCATATGACACGTAGTCGAATGGATCTAGATATCCATCATTTAGTAACTTTTGAATCATTCTTTCATGGATGTGACCTAGCCTACAATGCCACAGGTATGCACTGTTCACTTCATCTCGTTTTCTCTTAGACACATTTACATTCATGATATGTGGAGTAGTGTCTAACATAAATAAACCATTATGCAATGTTCCTTTCGTGATGATCTTATCATCTAATAATATCGAACAATCATTGTTCTCAAAAACAAATTTATATCCACTAACTGTTAAACATGAAATGGAGATAATGTTTTTGATAATAGAAGGAACAAAATAACATGCATCTAATGCAATAAAAGCTCCACTAGGCAGATGTAGGGAGACCTCGCCAATAGCTAATACAGCAACTTTTGCTCCATTACCCATCTTGAGGTCCATCTCGCCTCTCTCTAGTCTCCTAGGCCTTGCTAGAACCTGCAACGAATTGCATATATGATAAGCACTACCGGTATCAAATACTCATGTGTTATCATAAGAGTCTGACAAATGGAGACTAATCATGAATGTACCTGAAGCTTCATCAAGCTTTTGTTTCGCCCTTTCTGCAAGGTACTCTTTGCAGTTCCTCTTCCAGTGTCCATCTTTACCACAGTGGAAGCATTGGCCTTTGTCCTTTACTGAGTCTTTCTTAGCAACTTTTGCTTTACCTGGTCTGCCCTTGCCCTTTCCCTTCTTAAGGGACCTTTCTGCTTTCCTATTCTTTCTGGTCTCACCAGTGTAGAGAACTGACTTCTCTTTCTTAATAGTACTCTCTGCCTCCCTCAACATATTGAGGGGCTCTGGGAGAGTCACCTCAAGCTTGTTCATATTAAAATTCATTATGAACTGTGAAAAAGAATCTGGTAGGGACTGAAGCACAATGTCCACACACAAGTTATCCTCAAGGACTATTCCTAGACCTGTAAGTTTCTCTATCCACTCAATCATCTTTAGGACATGGTTCTGAACCGGTGTCCCCTCAGTCATCCTAGCGCGGAAAAGGCTCTTGGATATCTCATATCGTTGAGTCCTTCCCTGTTCCTCAAACAATTTGCGAACATGTAGGAGAATGGATATGGCATCCATCTTTTCATGTTGTATCTGTAACTCAGGAGTCATAGAGCCCAACATATAGCACTGAGCAAGAGTGGAGTCATCAATGTACTTCACGTAGCGAGCGATCTCATCCTCGTTTGCCCCTTCTTCGGGCGTAGGTATCACTGTATTAAGGACGTACACGATTTTCTCCACTGTGAGAATAATTCTTAAGTTACGGAACCAATCCGTATAATTTGGACTAGTGAGGCGGTTGACATCAAGTATGCCACGTAAGAGATTTGAAAGCGACATTTTCTGAAAATAAAGATGCAGCAGAAATGAATAACATGCAGATTTTGCAAGAAATAAACTATCAAGATATGGACTTCTATCTTAATATGCTCCCACTATTTTACTAACGAGTCATGCGACACCCTCAGCACGTGAAACGGAAGTCTCCGGCAGACTTCTAGTGGGGATCAGGATCCAATCAGCGTCTTAGTGTAACCTCGAGGGACTCGACCAATCACACTAAGCCTAAAAGGTAGGCAACTCTTGCCGATCACAACTCCTTGTGATTCCCCGTCTTGTTTGGCCTCCGAATCACCATGGCCTCGAGGGACTCGACCAACCATGATGCTCGATTAAGTCAACACCTTCGTTACAAGATGAGTCTGATTTGATGATATACCCTCGAGGGACTCGACCAAGTATACCATGCCCTCAGGTCACCGGTGACATCTCTATGTCGTAAGCAAGATAGCGAATCGCGATATAGGTGAGTCTCAAGGGACTCGACCAACTCAACCTACACCGGGAATCGGTTCCTACTTATAACGATGGAAGGCCACGTGGGTCAATCTAATTGCCTCACGTTTACCGACTTAATATTATCGAGATATGTTTCAAAGATTTGGTCTCCTAATATGACATGTCACACATATACATATTTAATATATATATATATATACATCGCATGCAAATATATATACTTATCTAGTATGTGTATAATCAATTACACCAGATGATCATGGACCACAACCTAATGTGATTAGGCCCGAGCCAATAGGCCTAATTACTCACATCAAGTTCTATGTGGGCAACGGTGCATCTTCATGCCCTGTGATCGTCTATCTCGTCCTCATTGGTTCCGTCGACATCTTGATGCATCTTCATGCATCGCGATCGTCCGTCTCGTGGGTCCTATTATCGCATCCACGCTCCCGCTGCGCCTCCTCATGTGATTACAACTTAATCATAGGCACGCAGGCCCGACAATAAACGAGAAATATAATGGAGGCTCGCAGACCTCAATAATAATAATCACAAGTACACACATCACACGGTCCATGATCATCCGTCCACACATCATACATCACATGTATAAATTGTTGAATCTCGGATTTTGATGATGAAGTCAATTGTCATTTGTTATCTAATCTATGTGTTTGAGATAAGTGTGCAGGATTAACTACGATGAGAGTAAGACAAGCAGCAGGTGTTGCGCCGGAGTCAAGATCATGATCACGTTGGGAGTTCGAGAGTTCGACGGAAGTTCGGACGGTCGTCGGAGGTTCAGCGAGAACAGATCCGAGAAGTCCAGAAGCTTGCCAAGCGAAGCTCGTCGGAACTCGCCAAGTGGATCGTCGCAAAGTCCAGGAGTATGCCGGATGTCCGCAGAAGGATCACCGAGGGTTTATCGGATGATCGACGGAAGTTCGCCGGAAACTCGCCGGAAGAAGCGATTGACGCATCGGAGCATAGCTGCAGAAGTTGTCTTAGAGTTAATCGTAGTTAGCACGATGATTAAGCTTGAAAATGGGAGGTGATCCCATTAGCTTAATCTTGGGGCAATTGGGCCCCTGAAAAGATTCAAATTGGGCCGAATGGAGCGAACCATTCGGACCCTGATTGCACCAGGCGGTGCAACCGCCTAGGCCAGGAGGTGCAACCGCCAGGGCTGCGGGACTGGGCGGTGCAACCGCCCAGGCCATGTCTTCCAGCGGGACTGGGCGGTGCAACCGCCCCAGCCAAGAGGTGCAACCGCCCAGGGCTCAGTCTTCGAGCTAGACTGGGCGGTGCAACCTCCTCTGTCAAGAGGTAGCACCGCCAGAGCTCAAGTTTCGAGCTCTGGCAGAGAGGTGCATCAGCCTGAGCTCAGTTTCGAGCTCTGCCAGGTGATGCAACCACCGAGCTCAGTCTTCGAGCTCTGCCAGGCGGTGCAACCACCGAGCTCAGTCTTCGAGCTCTGGCAGAGAGGTGCAATCGCCTGAGCTCAGTCTTCGAGCTCTGCCAGGCGGTGCCACCTCTCCAGTCAAGAGGTGCAACCGCCTGATCCCGGAATTCCGGGATTTGATCGTTTTGAGCTCCAAATTTGAATTGGGTTGGGGCCTATAAATACCCCACCCATTCAACACTGAAAGTATAGAGATCTACACCGAATTCTTGATCTTTTCAGTGATTCTAAGAGCTCAAATTTGTGTAAAGTCCTAAAGTTCTCCTCCTTCTGTTCTTCAAGTCTTGAGTTGTAAAGAGAGGAGAGAAAGGATCTGTAAAGGTTGTCTCCTGAGCCTGTCAAAAGGAGAGAAACTATAAAAGGGCAGTTAGCCTTCGCCCATTGAAGGAAGGTAGCTAGTTGACGTCGGTGACCTCGTCGGAGGAGGAAGCCAAAAGTGGAGTAGGTCAAGACTGACCGAACCACTCTAAATCTCTGGTTTGCTTTTACCTTGAGCACTTTATCATTACTGCAAACCTCCTACATTGCTACTGCCCTCTGCGCCTTTACGAACGAGTTTCTAAGCTCTGATCTTTCAGAATCTGCACTCAAACGTAAATCGTGTTTTCTTACGATCTTCACACTGCAGTTTACGCTTAAATTCGGATTCCATTTATAACTGCAAATTGCCTTCTACGTAAAACGCTTTTCAAGGTTCAAAACTGCTTTTAGATGCAAAACTACATTTAGACGTAAAATTACGTTTAGACGTAAAATTGCGTTTAGACGCAAAACTACGTTTAGACGTAAAACGGCGTTTAGACGTAAAATTGCGTTTAGACGTAAAACTGCGTTTAGACGCAAAACTGCGTTTAGACGTAAAACTGCGTTTAGACGTAAAACTGCGTTTTGACGTAAAACTGCGTTTGAACGTAAAACTGCGTTTAGACGTAAAACTGCGTTTAGACGCAAACTGCGCTTAGACGCAAACTGCGCTTAGACGCAAAACTGCGCTTAGACGCAAACTGCACTGTGATTCTGCTTTTATATCGAAATCATTTTTTATCGGACGAACGCAGCTTTAGCTTTTAAATTGCTGTAAGATTTCCGCTGCACTAATTCACCCCCCCCCCTCTTAGTGCTCTCGATCCTAACAATTGGTATCAGAGCGAGGTTAACTCTCTAAAGGATTAAAACCCAAGAGAGATGGCTTACGCCGGAAACCAAGAGGGGCATTCTATTACACGTCCACCCATGTTCAGTGGAACGGACTACACCTACTGGAAGACCCGAATGAGGATCTTTCTTATTTCTATGGATTTTGAACTGTGGAACCTTGTTGAAAACGGATTTTCAAAGTCTTCTCTTCCAATGGTCGATTGGAATGAGTTGGAAAAGAAGGCTTTCGCTCTTAATGCAAAGGCTATGAATGCCTTATTTTGCGCACTTGATAAAAACGAGTTTAATCGTGTTTCAACTTGCGAAACTGCATTTGATATTTGGCACACACTTGAAGTGACCCACGAGGGCACAAGTAGAGTGAAAGAGTCAAAAATCAATCTGTTGCTGCATTCTTTTGAACTTTTCCGAATGAAACCGAGTGAAACCATTGGCGACATGTTTACCCGTTTCACGGATGTCGTCAACGGTCTAAAAGGACTCGGAAAAAGTTTTTCGGATTTTGAACTCGTAAATAAAATACTAAGATCCCTTCCTAAAAGTTGGGATCCTAAAGTCACTGCCATTCAAGAGGCAAAAGATCTGCGCAACTTCCCTCTTGAAGAACTAATCGGGTCATTAATGACCTACGAAATGACTTGCAAAGCTCATGAAGAGCAAGAAGACATCCTTCCAAAGAACAGGAAGGATATGGCACTTAAAACTTCTGAATGCCACTTGAGAGAAAACTCAAGTGATGAGGACTGTGATGATGACTTGGCACTTTTGACAAGAAAGTTTAAGAAATTCTTCAAAAGAAACAAGTTTAAAAACGATGTGAAAAATAAACTTGAACCCAAGAAGGACCAAGTGATCTGCTACGAATGTAAAAAGCCGGGACACTACAAGAATGATTGTCCCCAAGTCAAAAGAAGAACATCAAAGAAGAAGGCTCTTCAAGCAACATGGGATGACTCGAGCGCATCTGAAGAAGAGGAGTCCAACACCGAGCAAGTTGCTCATTACGCCTTAATGGCCATCGGAGAGGAGGTAACGGATTTATTAGATGCTGATTTATCTTTCGATGAATTATTAAATGCCTTCCATGATTTATTTGATGAATGCAAAGTTATAAATAGAAAATACAAATTGCTAAAAAAGGTACATGATAGTCTTACTTGTGATTTTAATAAGTTAAAAATCGAATATCATGATAGTTTAAATTCATGTATAAAATGTCATGATCTAGAAATCTGTCAAAAAGAAAACTTGCTACTTAAGGACACCTTGAAGAAATTCGAGGTTGGTAGCAAGTCATTAAACATGATCCTTACAAACAAGGGTCATGCTCCCAAAAGAAGTGGGATTGGATTTGTGAGGAGTCCTCACCAAAATCCAACTACCTTTGTAAAAGGCCCCATCTTACATGTTAGAAGCAAATGCAACTTTTGTTGCAAGTTTGGTCACAAGACACATTATTGTCCATTCAGGAAATTGAGTCCAAACAAATTGATATGGGTTCCTAAAGGAACCATGACAAATTCTATGCAACATGATAAAAAATGTAGATCTATTTGTGAGGAACCCAAAAGCAAATGGGTACCTAAACATCATCCTTTCCTGTAGAAAACTAAACCATCGCAAGCTAGGAGCAAGAGATGGTACCTTGACAGTGGATGCTCAAGGCATATGACCGGAGATTCATCCCAATTCTCTAAGCTCACTAGCATAAACGAAGGATATGTCACATTCGGAGACAACAACAAGTGGTAATTATGAAATCACAAAAGCTCAATGGATACAACCATAATTTCTCTACTCCTAGAAACCCTCAACAAAATGGAGTTGTAGAAAGAAAAAATCGAAATTTACAAGAAATGGCAAGAACCATGTTGAATGAACATAACCTACCCAAATATTTTTGGGCCGAAGCCGTAAATACTGCATGCTATATCTTAAATAGAGTTCTAGTGAGACCTCTACTAACCAAAACTCCCTATGAGTTATGGAACAATAAAAAACCCAACGTTTCATATTTCAAAGTCTTTGGGTGTAAGTGTTTTATCTTGAATGAAAAAGACAACTTAGGAAAATTTGATGCTAAATCCGATGAAGGAATCTTTCTTAGTTATTCTACAGTTTCTAAAGCCTTTCGTATCTTTAATAAAAGAACTCTAATTATTGAAGAATCCATTCATGTTGTTTTCAATGAGACTTCTGAAATCACGAAAAATGATCTTGACGATGATGTTAATTTTGACTCTTTAAATTTAAACGAGACCCCATCTCCAACTAGCAACTTGGATGCATCCACTTCTCAGATTTCCTTACCCAAGGATTGGAAGTATGTAGATGCTCATCCTAAGGAGCTAATCTTAGGAGACACATCAAAGGGAGTTCAAACACGATCTTCTTTTAAAACCTTTTGTGCAAATACCGCCTTTCTCTCCCAAATTGAACCCAAATGCGTTGATGAAGCCATGAAAGATGATTCATGGATTATCGCAATGCAAGATGAATTAAATCAATTTGAGAGAAATGAAGTGTGGAAGCTTGTTCCTAGACCAAATGATCATCTAGTTATTGGTACTAAATGGGTCTTCAGAAACAAGCAAAATGAAAATGGTATCGTGGTTAGAAACAAGGCTAGATTAGTGGCCAAAGGTTTCAACCAAGAAGAAGGTATCGATTACGAAGAAACCTTCGCTCCTGTGGCACGATTGGAAGCCATAAGGATGCTCCTTGCCTACACTAGCAGTAATAATTTTAAGTTGTTTCAAATGGATGTTAAAAGCGCCTTTCTTAATGGCTTTATTTCCGAAGAAGTCTATGTTGAACAACCTCCTGGATTTGAAAATAATAGTCTCCCTAATCATGTGTTTAGATTAACTAAAGCTCTCTATGGTTTAAAACAAGCTCCTAGGGCTTGGTATGAGAGACTTAGTTCTTTTCTTATTGAAAATAATTTCATAAAAGGCAAGGTTGATACTACATTATTCATCAAGAACCTTGAAAACAATTTTCTCATTGTTCAAGTTTATGTTGATGATATTATCTTTGGTTCTACAAATGAATCTCTTTGTGAATCCTTTGCGAAAACTATGAGTCGTGAATTCGAAATGAGTCTAATGGGAGAGTTAACATTCTTCTTAGGCCTACAAATCAAACAACTAAGCAATGGCATCTTTATTAGTCAAACCAAATATGCTGTGAGTTTGCTAAAGAAGTTCAAAATGAATAAATCAAAAGCCATTGACACTCCTATGAGCACCTCCACTAAGTTAGAAATTGATGAGAATGGAGAAAGCTTCGATCAAAAAACCTATAGGGGTCTGATAGGAAGTTTACTTTACCTCACTGCCACCAGACCAGACATCATGTTCAGTGTAGGACTTTGTGCTAGATTTCAATCAGACCCTAAGATATCTCATCTCAAAGCAGTCAAAAGAATACTCAGATATCTTAATGGAACTACCAATCTAGGGTTATGGTACCCAAAATCAGAAAATTTTGAATTAACAGCTTATGCTGATGCGGACTTCGCTGGCTGTAGACTAGACAGAAAAAGCACATCAGGATCATGTCAATTTTTAGGACATGCCCTTGTATCCTGGTCATCTAAGAAACAAAACTCGGTTGCTCTATCAACAACCGAAGCTGAATACATTGCAGCAAGTGCATGCTGTGCACAAGTTGTATGGATGAAAAACACTTTAGAAGATTACAAAGTGAATCTTAAAGATATTCCCATTAAATGTGATAACACGAGTGCAATATGCTTAACTAAAAATCCTATACAACACTCAAGAACAAAACACATTGATATTAGACATCACTTTATACGAGATCATGTCACTAATCATGATGTAACCATAGAGTTTATTGATACCAAACATCAACTAGTTGATATCTTTACAAAACCCCTATGTGAAGAACAATTTGATTACATAAGAAGAGAATTAGGAATGTTGATGTGTCCGAATACTTAAACTAGTTAAAATTATTTTTCGGATGTTATTACTATTACATGCCTTGACATCGCTTGATCAAATAACATGTTGCAAATTATGTGACAAATATTTTTAACCAAATGCATGTAAGAAGTTCATTTTTCGGTTTGTATGCTAAAAATGGGATTTTCCTGTACACTCTTATGAAAACTTTTTGAAAAATGACTTTCCTCCTTCAAGCAACAAACAATAAAGAGATATTCAAAGAATTATATGTGTCATGACTTCCTTTATGTGCTTGATAATGCTATCATGCTTTTTGTTGATGACAAAGGGGGAGAAACATATGAATTGATAAACACTATGTCATAGCTGAACTGCCATAATCATGTCTATGTCATAGTTGCAAATACTTGAGTGATGCTATAAACAATGTTATAGTTATGCCATCCTTGCATCACCAAGAGATATGTGAACATGTGCTATAGTTTGCATCATGTCTTGATTTGATATTCTATCTTGTGAAGTATATGCAAACTTGCTAGAAAATCTCAAATGTGTGCATCATGTAAAAGTCCTTCGTAGCTTTATATGATTACATGATGAATAGTTACAAACACTATCATACAAACTTGATGATGTATGTCATGCCTTGACATCATTCTTGAAGAGATACATCATGATGGGCATCATGATGGGAGCATTGATAAGTTTAACTGATCTAACTTATCAATACGTCACTTGAATTCTTAGGTCTTGAATTCAAGGTTGACTTATCTCAACTATGGCATATAGATAGGGGGAGTTAAGGACAACTCCTTTATCAATTGATTGTCATCATCAAAAAGGGGGAGATTGTTGAATCTCGGATTTTGATGATGAAGTCAATTGTCATTTGTTATCTAATCTATGTGTTTGAGATAAGTGTGCAGGATTAACTACGATGAGAGTAAGACAAGCAGTAGGTGTTGCGCCGGAGTCAAGATCATGATCACGTTGGGAGTTCGAGAGTTCGACGGAAGTTCGGACGGTCGTCGGAGGTTCAGCGAGAACAGATCCGAGAAGTCCAGAAGCTTACCAAGCGAAGCTCGTCGGAACTCGCCAAGTGGATCGTCGCAAAGTCCAGGAGTATGCCGGATGTCCGCAGAAGGATCACCGAGGGTTTATCGGATGATCGACGGAAGTTCGCCGGAAACTCGCCGGAAGAAGCGATTGACGCATCAGAGCATAGCTGCAGAAGTTGTCTTAGAGTTAATCGCAGTTAGCACGATGATTAAGCTTGAAAATGGGAGGTGATCCCATTAGCTTAATCTTGGGGCAATTGGGCCCCTGAAAAGATTCAAATTGGGCCGAATGGAGCGAACCATTCGGACCCTGATTGCACCAGGCGGTGCAACCGCCTAGGCCAGGAGGTGCAACCGCCAGGGCTGCGGGACTGGGCGGTGCAACCGCCCAGGCCATGTCTTCCAGCGGGACTGGGCGGTGCAACCGCCCCAGCCAAGAGGTGCAACCGCCCAGGGCTCAGTCTTCGAGCTAGACTGGGCGGTGCAACCTCCTCTGTCAAGAGGTAGCACCGCCAGAGCTCAAGTTTCGAGCTCTGGCAGAGAGGTGCATCAGCCTGAGCTCAGTTTCGAGCTCTGCCAGGTGATGCAACCACCGAGCTCAGTCTTCGAGCTCTGCCAGGCGGTGCAACCACCGAGCTCAGTCTTCGAGCTCTGGCAGAGAGGTGCAATCGCCTGAGCTCAGTCTTCGAGCTCTGCCAGGCGGTGCCACCTCTCCAGTCAAGAGGTGCAACCGCCTGATCCCGGAATTCCGGGATTTGATCGTTTTGAGCTCCAAATTTGAATTGGGTTGGGCCTATAAATACCCCACCCATTCAACACTGAAAGTATAGAGATCTACACCGAATTCTTGATCTTTTCAGTGATTCTAAGAGCTCAAATTTGTGTAAAGTCCTAAAGTTCTCCTCCTTCTGTTCTTCAAGTCTTGAGTTGTAAAGAGAGGAGAGAAAGGATCTGTAAAGGTTGTCTCCTGAGCCTGTCAAAAGGAGAGAAACTGTAAAAGGGCAGTTAGCCTTCGCCCATTGAAGGAAGGCAGCTAGTTGACGTCGGTGACCTCGTCGGAGGAGGAAGCCAAAAGTGGAGTAGGTCAAGACTGACCGAACCACTCTAAATCTCTGGTTTGCTTTTACCTTGAGCACTTTATCATTACTGCAAACCTCCTACATTGCTACTGCCCTCTGCGCCTTTACGAACGAGTTTCTAAGCTCTGATCTTTCAGAATCTGCACTCAAACGTAAATCGTGTTTTCTTACGATCTTCACATTGCAGTTTACGCTTAAATTCGGATTCCATTTATAACTGCAAATTGCCTTCTACGTAAAACGCTTTTCAAGGTTCAAAACTGCTTTTAGACGCAAAACTACATTTAGACGTAAAATTACGTTTAGACGTAAAACTGCGTTTAGACGCAAAACTGCGTTTAGACGTAAAACTGCGTTTAGACGCAAAACTGCGTTTAGACGCAAAACTGCGTTTAGACGTAAAACTGCGTTTAGACGTAAAACTGCGTTTTGACGTAAAACTGCGTTTGAACGTAAAACTGCGTTTAGACGTAAAACTGCGTTTAGACGCAAACTGCGCTTAGACGCAAACTGTGCTTAGACGCAAACTGCGCTTAGACGCAAAACTGCGCTTAGACGCAAACTGCACTGTGATTCTGCTTTTATATCGAAATCATTTTTTATCGGACGAACGCAGCTTTAGCTTTTAAATTGCTGTAAGATTTCCGCTGCACTAATTCACCCCCCCCCCCCCCTCTTAGTGCTCTCGATCCTAACATAAATAATCATCATCATGTAGGACTACTATATAATAATAAAAATAATAATCAACTAAACCTTTTAATTAATTAATATTTTCTGAAATCAGGGACATGTAAGGAATTTATGAATTTATAAGGGTATTTTCATAATTTGGACAAAAGATAGAAACTGGAATTTCTCAAATTCCGAGGGGGTAAAACTGTATTTTTCTCAAAAAAACCCTAATGCCCTACTATCCTTTGCTGCTGTCGCCGCCACCCTACTGGCGGCGGCCTGTGCGGCGGGGCGAGGGCACTGCCCTCGCCTGCAAGTGGCACGCACGCTGGCGATAATGCCGCTGTAGGTGGGCTCCCCCACGGGCGCCGCCGCCTCCACGGGCGGTTCTGCCGGCGGGGCAACGCCCGCAGGCGGTGCTGTCCCTCCGGGCGGCCGCCCCTGTGGGGGGGAGGGTTTCGCCCGCGGGAGCTGCTGCGGTAGGCGCCACTGCTTCCTTGCGGTGGCTCGCGCCGCTGCCCTGCGGCGCCTCTGCCCGTGGGCTGCCAGCCCCGTCGGCAGCAAGCCTGCTGCAAGTAGGCCGCCGGCCAGCTACTGCAGACGCAACCCCTGTGCTGCCCGCCTTTGGCTGCGCTTCACGCACGTAGATCGAGGGCAGCAACTGTTGCTGCCCTTTCTCGCTTTTGCGTCAACGATTTTGACGTCAATATTCTTCCTAAACACAACACACGCAGTTCAAAACCAATCATTCAAATGAACAACCTAGTTCTGATACCACTGTTGGGAAATCATGGGGGCGACATCACATGTGCAGCGGAAGAACAAGAAAACAAAATCCCCGATTCCCAAAAAGATGTTCGTCGTCGTGCGAAGATTGGTGCGCAAAAATCAGCGAAACTCAAAACTGCGTATAGAGTAGATTGTGTTACCTAGGGAGATCGTATATCCCTGTTTCCTTGCAGATCCTTAGGAGAGGGTAAAGGAGGTCAAGCGTCCTCCTCTCTAGCGGTGATCCACACAGCAGGGTTGCGACGACGCTCCTCAAGACTCAAGGCCTGCTCTGAGGTGGAGAGGAAGAGGAGAATAGGAAAGACAAGCAAAGGCTCTAGCCTATGAGGCTCTGAATCCCTCCTATTTATAGAGGTCCCCTGTCAAACCCTAATGGGTCCTCCCCTAGTGGGTATTGGATCTGCATCCAATAAGACAAGGGCTCCGTCGGATATCTCATATCCGAACCTCTACTCATCGCAATACCTACCCTATGTGTGTGACCCTCTAGGCCCAATATCGAGCTGGCCATGAGTCATACCCATCAGAACTCCTTCTAACTCAGTGAATTATTATCTCTGTAATAATTCACTTGACTCATTGACTACGGACGTACTAGGCCACTACGTCGTAGTCCCCAGACGATACAGGGGAATCCAATCCATTGGACTTGTCTGTCCTCAGTTACCGTGTACCTATAATCTCTCATCCATCTAATATCCCAGAGACCGTATATCGAGCATGGTGTTGTCAGACCCATACGGTTTCTACTCGAGTCTCGCTCTAATCGGATTCTCCCGGAGAACTCTTTCTCTCTCAACCCGAATAACCCTGGCCAGGGATTTGTCTGAGCAAGAACACATGGGATATTCCTCTCATGACGCCGAGAGTGGATGATCCTCTATCGACACTCAATAGCCCTCGTAAGGTCGACTACTACTCCCAATGACCAGCTATACTAGATTTGGGACAACCAAACCTATAGGTCTGGTATCAAAGAGTGGAGCACTCATACAGGACATCCTTGGTGTCTCAAGTCTAAGGACCAGATACACCACTAGGACTACAGAATCGTTGTCTGACAATAAGGCATCATCAACCATCCAGCATTCCGTAAGCGGATCAATCAGTGAATTCATTCTCCAATTAGCACCTGTACTGTATCCCTAGTGTCCCTACACGAGCAGCTATGAGACCAGCTGCATCCATCATATGGACGGGTATACAGCACACCAGTCTATCCGGTTATCACGATATCCCTCTCGAGTAACCTATGACCGGGATTATTTAGGATATGTGTTTAAAGGTGAATCAATCTCATTATCGTGATCTCATCACGATCCGATTCTCATTGCACAAATCCAAGGACATCACAATATATGTATGCATTTATGCAATAGTTATAAAGTGATATACGCCAAAATATAATAAGCAAAAAGATTCTGTATCAAGTCACACGTGCCATCACTCACGTGATTGGCTTGTTGGGCACCTATGACTAGCAATATATATATATATATATATATATATATATATATATATATATATATATATATATATATATATATATATATATATATATGTATGTATGTATGTATGTATGTATGTATGTATGTATGTATGTATGTATGTATGTATTACGATTATTATTATTATTATTAGAGCTTACCAGCCTTTACTTTTCCTCGTTTATTATCGGGCCTACATGTTTGTAATTATGTTGTAATACAAAAGAAGGTGCAGTGGGAGCGTGGAGGTGATAGCGGGACCCATGAGGTTGAGACAGACGATCGTTACATATAGAGATGCACCGAGATGCCAACAGAACCAACGAGAACAAAATGAACGATTATAGGGTATGGAGATATGCCGATGCACACATAGATCATGATGTGAGTAATTGGACCCACTAGCTCGGGCTTGATCATATTAGACTATGGTCTATAATCATATGATGTAATTGCTCATATGATGTGTGATTGATTATATACATACTAGATTATGTATATTAGATTATATACATACTAGATATGTATATATATTTGCATGTGATGTAGATATATATTAAATATATATATGTGTGATAGGAGATTGAATCAAAATCTCTTCTCTCGATAATATTAAGTCGGTAAACGCAAGGTAATTAGGCTAAACCTCTTTTGGCTGTTATCTTCTATTCTTCTCTCTCCCTCTCCTCCTCAGCCAATAACCCCTATTTAGGGCGTATGGACAACAAGAATGGCTAACCCCTTCTTGATTGTGTGGTGCACGCAACGAGGAGATTTGAGTAGCAATTTGAGGAGCATCTTCGTTACCCCGACCATATAGATTACCGCTAGAGAGGAAGACAATTGATCTCTTTCATCCTTTCCCACAGATCTATAAGTTTTCAGGGATATACGATCTCCCTAAGTAACACACATCCCTTAACACATGTGGTTTTTCAATTTCGTAGGTTTTTGTGCACCAACCTTCACACGACGATGAAACCTCCTTTTCTACAAAAAATTCTAGAATTTTGTTTTCTATTCTTTTGTTGCGTATGTGATATCGTGTAACATCCCATTAGTCCCACATTGGAAGTGAGCAATGTGTATGATTAGCTTATAAGGACCTGATGAGTATACTACGTTAACTCCCGCTTAAGCATTTTGGTCCGCGGTTGAAGGACCAAAATGAAGTTATTGGCCAGTTAGCTCATTAGACTCGGGTCGTAATATTTGGTATCAGAGCCGACCTAGCATTTGGGTAGGGTGAGAGGGCTCGAGTAGGAAAGGGCTACCCATCCTCACATACATTATGCTAGGGTTCGATCTGGGATATGTTGGGCCTTGACGAGGACGTCAAGCTAATTAAGTTGGGGATAATGTAACATCCCGCAATGTGTATGATTAGCTTATAAGGGCCTGATGAGTGTACTACGTTAACTCCCACTTATGCATTTTTGTCCACGGTTGAAGGATCAAAATGGAGTTATTGGCCAGTTAGCTCATCAAACTCGGGTCGTGACATATCGCCCTAAGTCTTCCAATAACAATTTCCCTCACGAGCCACTCTATAATCCTCCCCAAGGGCCCAAGGGACCAAGAGAATTAATAGCTCAATCAATTGAACTCCTATAGATGTTTGTGTTAAACTTTATGAGATTGACCAACTCTTACAGGACATTAAGAATTATATCAAACATGAAAACAATTAGTGACCGACCTACTTAAGGTCTCGCTTCGTGAGAAGCATCATAGAGGAATAAATTTCACAAGGGTTTTGAATGCCAACATTGGCCCCCCAACTATTACGTCAACCTTGCTCGATGGGTCCTTGAGATCTTGAGGTCGTGAGAAGCATCCCTTAACACATGTGGTTTTTCAATTTCGCAGGTTTTTG
This sequence comes from Musa acuminata AAA Group, assembly GCF_036884655.1. NCBI lineage: Eukaryota > Viridiplantae > Streptophyta > Magnoliopsida > Zingiberales > Musaceae > Musa > Musa acuminata. Next base: position 32,023,216 of record NC_088352.1, on the reverse strand, counting down.
TGCACCAATCTTCACACGACGATGAAACCTCCTTTTCTACAGAAAATTCTAGATTTTTGTTTTCTATTCTTTTGTTGCGTATGTGATATCGTGTAACATCCCATTAGTCCCACATTGGAAGTGAGCAATGTGTATGATTAGCTTATAAGGACCTGATGAGTATACTACGTTAACTCCCGCTTAAGCATTTTGGTCCGCAGTTGAAGGACCAAAATGAAGTTATTGGCCAGTTAGCTCATCAAACTCGGGTCGTAATATTTGGTATCAGAGCCGACCTAGCATTTGGGTAGGGTGAGAGGGCTCGAGTAGGAAAGGGCTACCCATCCTCACATACATTATGCTAGGGTTCAATCTGGGATATGTTGGGCCTTGACGAGGACGTCAAGCTAATTAAGTTGGGGATAATGTAACATCCCGTAATGTGTATGATTAGCTTATAAGGGCCTGATGAGTGTACTACGTTAACTCCCACTTATGCATTTTTGTCCACGGTTGAAGGATCAAAATGGAGTTATTGGCCAGTTAGCTCATCAGACTCGGGTCGTGACATATCGTCCTAGGTCTTCCAATAACAATTTCCCTCACGAGCCACTCTATAATCCTCCCCAAGGGCCCAAGGGACCAAGAGAATTAATAGCTCGATCAATTGAACTCCTATAGATGTTTGTGTTAAACTTTATGAGATTGACCAACTCTTACAGGACATTAAGAATTATATCAAACATGAAAACAATTAGTGACCGACCTACTTAAGGTCTCGCTTCGTGAGAAGCATCATAGAGGAATAAATTTCACAAGGGTTTTGAATGCCAACATTGGCCCCCCAACTATTACGTCAACCTTGCTCGATGGGTCCTTGAGATCTTGAGGTCGTGAGAAGCATCCCTTAACACATGTGGTTTTTCAATTTCGCAGGTTTTTGTGCACCAATCTTCACACGACGATGAAACCTCCTTTTCTACAGAAAATTCTAGATTTTTGTTTTCTATTCTTTTGTTGTGTATGTGATATCGTGTAACATCCCATTAGTCCCACATTGGAAGTGAGCAATGTGTATGATTAGCTTATAAGGACCTGATGAGTATACTACGTTAACTCCCGCTTAAGCATTTTGGTCCGCAGTTGAAGGACCAAAATGAAGTTATTGGCCAGTTAGCTCATCAAACTCGGGTCGTAATATTCGGTATCAGAGCCGACCTAGCATTTGGGTAGGGTGAGAGGGCTCGAGTAGGAAAGGGCTACCCATCCTCACATACATTATGCTATGGTTCAATCTGGGATATGTTGGGCCTTGACGAGGACGTCAAGCTAATTAAGTTGGGGATAATGTAACATCCCGTAATGTGTATGATTAGCTTATAAGGGCCTGATGAGTGTACTACGTTAACTCCCACTTATGCATTTTTGTCCACGGTTGAAGAATCAAAATGGAGTTATTGGCCAGTTAGCTCATCAAACTCGGGTCGTGACATATCGTCCTAGGTCTTCCAATAACAATTTCCCTCATGAGCCACTCTATAATCCTCCCAAGGGCCCAAGGGACCAAGAGAATTAATAGCTCAATCAATTGAACTCCTATAGATGTTTGTGTTAAACTTTATGAGATTGACCAACTCTTACAGGACATTAAGAATTATATCAAACATGAAAACAATTAGTGACCGACCTACTTAAGGTCTCGCTTCGTGAGAAGCATCATAGAGGAATAAATTTCACAAGGGTTTTGAATGCCAACATTGGCCCCCTAACTATTACGTCAACCTTGCTCGATGGGTCCTTGAGATCTTGAGGATGTTCCTCGAACCACGTGGAGATAACAAGATGTACCTTTTGAATGAGCTCTTTGATTTATTGTATTATATCATAGTGATCCTTCATGTTATGCCTATGGTCTTAGTGAAAATAATAAAACTTCAATTGATTTCTTTTAGTAGGTGGGGTACGCAAAGGATGAGATACATGGAGGAGTCACTTCTCCCTTATTTATATGAATACTTCAATGTGTGAGGTATTTAGTAGGGGTACTCAAAAGATGAGGTAAACTTCCAAACAACACCAATGTTGGCATTCAAAACCCTTATGACCGACCTACCCTTATGACCTATGCAAGGAAACCTCAAGTGAAGAGATTCCATCCCTTGGGTGACCCTCCCATTGTGTTCAGGGAGGAGATAGAACACATCGATCCGGATCACGATGATATATTTGTCATTTCTCTCATGATCGTTAATGGATCCTAATATATATTAGAAGTTTTGCTAACATCTTATTGGATGCCTAGTGTTGATGTCCCATTTGCATTAGTAAAAACCATGTTCTTGTTGGTTGATGTCGCATCTGCATACATTGCCATCATCGGACATTCAACCCTCAATCATCTCAATGTATTGCATGACCTTGAAGTTCCCAATTAGTTCTAGGGTTGAGGAGCTCAGAAGGGACCCATGAGAGTCCCACTAATGCTATATGACATTGATTACAAACCTAAAGAAGACATCCTCTTCATTCAGTAGTTGGACCCAAGGGTGCTAATGCCTTAGGTTGCTTATTCAAAAGCCAAAAAACCCCTAGTTGAGATCCCATTGGATTCGTCCAAGCCTGGTTGGATAGTCCAGATTGGCTTGTCCCTATCCTAAGAAAAAGACTGAACTCATTAACTTTTTTGCATCACAACTTTGAGGTTTTTGCATGGATGCCTAGTGACATGCTTGAGATCGATGGAGTCATGGTTCAACACTAGCTTAGCATTAACCCTAACTATTGGCTTGTCCAATAAAAGTCTAGGAGGTTTGCCCCATATCGACAAATGATGAGTGGAGAAATTAATAAATTATTGTATGGTAACTTTATTCGTGAGATTCATTTTACAAAATGGCTCGCTTATATAGTTCTTGTACAAAAGAATAATAGAAAGTGGCATATGTGCATTGATCATAACAAAACTTGTTCAAAAAATAATTTTCTTTTGATTTTGGATTGACTAATTAGTTGACTCAACCTTTTGGTTAGGAACTGCTCATCTTCATGGATATATTCTCATGTTACAATAAGATAATAATGACATACCAAAGGATAGTCAATAAGATATTTATTATTGATTGAGAATTATACTACTATAAAGTTAGGCCTTTTGGACTCAAGAATACCAAAACAACATATCAAAGGATGGTCAGCAAGATATTTCAATCCCAGAAAGGGAGGAACATGGAGGTATAAATAGATGGTATATTGGTCAAAAGTTGAATATCTAACACCCACTTAGCCGGCTTTATGAAATATTTGCCACTCTCAACAAATTTTGAATGTGGCTTAATCCCTCCAATTATGCCTTAAGCATCAACTAAGCAAATTCTTGGGTTTTATAGAGACATGAAGCCTCCGACTTCTATAAAGGAGGTGCAACAACTAACGAGCTAAGTCACCACATTAAGCCAATTCCTTCTAAAAATGATTGATTGATATCTACTATTTTTCAAGATTTCGAAGTGGCTGAAGGATTTTTAATGGATCGAATAGTGTCAGGTAGCATTCGAGCAACTTAAGGAATATTTGATGGTGCCACCTCAACAATTGAGTCCCAATCTAAGAGAGGAGTTGTACTTATACTTATTGGTAACTCCAATAGCTATGAGCTTAGTCGTAGTCTCAGAGTAAGATAAGATCCAAAGGCTAGTGTTCTATACCAGCCATGATACAAAGACACAATATTCAAGCTTTAAGAAGCTCACTTATACCCTAATCTTGGTGGCGAGAAAACTCAAGCTATACTTTCAAGCTTATCATATCATTGTAATGATAGATCAACTGATGCGACAAACCCTCTCGAAGCCTTATGCTACTAGTTGACTCTTAAAATAGTCTGTAGAGCTCAATGAGTTTGACATATCATATCAGGTGTGGACTGTCATGAAAGCTTAGGCTTTGGCCAACGAAGATGCAGTACTCATCCTTCTATGCTCGAATAGAGAGATATCTGAACACTCGCTTTAATTTGGATTTGAAGTAACCAATAATGAAATTGAGTATGAAGCTTTATTACCAAGACTCTGTATTAACAAAAATATATAGGTAAAGAAGGTAAGGGTATAGAACCACTCATAACTAGTGGTCAATCATGTCAATGGAACCTATGAAGCCTGAGATTATGTGACGACTAGCTATCTTATAAAGGTCAAACAAATTAACTATATAAAAAAGTAATGGTAGAAACCAATTAACTATAAAAAAAATATATTAATTATGATATCTCCTTCTTCAATAGTGAACAAATTCCTTGAAATAAAAATGTCACTATTGATTTGTTATCAAAGTTGACTATAGGAAAGCAATTAACTATAAAAAAAAGTAATGGTAGAAACCTTTAAACAGACGAGCATAAACAAGAATGAGGTTTCTTCCACCTCCTTCAGTCTACTTAGATGGGGGACATCCTATGCTACATTAAGATAGGGTTCTGTCTACCAACCCCAATTAGGTTAGAAAAGTCCAAAAGCATTAAGTATGATTCTGTATAATCCACGGTAACTTTACTAATGATTCTTCACCCTGTCTACGTTCTTTTTGAAATCTACGAAGGAATATATGGAGAACACATTGGAGCATGCTCATTATCATTTAAAATCCATAGGAAAAGCTATTATTGGCTAATACTTTGACACAATACTGAATATGTGTAGCACTACAACTGATGCCAAAGCAACACCTAAATCCAAAGGCTCCCTATAGCCAAATTGACCCTTATGGACTTTGGCTTGGCCATTTGCTCGAGGGATTTAGATATCCTTGGTCCTTTTCCCCTAATTATAAGTCAAACGAAGTTCTTGATTATGAGAGTTGACTATTTCACCAAGTTGTCGTTGACAAGTCTATACATAATAAGTCTATACATAATGTGTTCAATATAATGCTTCGAACTGCTCTAAAAGTATGAGAAGAATGAATGAGGCAACATGCCATACTACGTGGCAACATATCATTGCACTAATTACAGGGTCCAAGCAACCCTTGCATAATAACATTACCATCTATGGATTTGGTTGATATGCTACGTAGCAACATGTCATTACACAAGGCTGAAAAGATTCTCATGCAATCTTCTAAATCTTCGATGGTTCAGGGAATCTCCATATAGATGCATAGAGGATCACCATGTCAACGTTGCAATAAGTCATCATTGCGAAAACCTCAGAGATAGAATCTTGCTAGATTTGACAAGTAGTTGAAATGACTTGTCCATTAGAGAATGGGTGAAAATGGCATACATACATATGCAGATGTGACTAATATCTCGGAACATGTCTTCTCAATAGTTAAATGATCAAATGAACATACCGATAATATATAATCGAATGACCAAATGCACATATTAGTGGCATATAATCAAACGACCAAATGTGCATATCGATGACACAAAACCAAATGGCGAAATGAGTATATCAACACTGTGCAGCTGAATGGATAAATATGTATATCAACACGTAACCAAATGGTCTAATATATATAGTGGTGATGAATAATCGAATGGCCAAATAGTGATGTGGATATCAATGACATATAGCCAAGTGGAAGTGGCTGAATGTGCATATCAACGATATATAGCTAAATGACTGAATGTGCATATCAACGATCTGTAGCTGCTAAATGACTGAATGTGCATATTAAACGATGCGCAACATAATGGTTGAATGCATATTTCAATGATGCACAACCGAATGATCGAAGAATGCACTTATTGACGATGCGCAGCCAAACGATCGAATGCGTATCATCGACATGCAATTGAATAGTCACACTTGCATATCAATGACCCATAGTTGAACGGGCAAAAACATGCATCAAACGATGCACAACTACAAACAATTACCATCCACCCCCCCCCCTTGCAATATCTACAGTCTTGGCCAAAGTCGCTTCTCGGCTTGATAGCGCTCGCATGAGCCAAGAAGCAAGGGGGCTACTAATACGTGGCTAATAACTTAGTCGACACATTAGGGCCATATATATGGCACGTGGCTAACATGTCGATCATTCGAGGTGATGAATCGAATATATGCTTGACATCTCATGGTTGGCAATGCGACTCCAAGTAGATAACACATGGCTGACAACTGACCACCTGAAACTACATCGACGGCACATATCTGACACCACATGTCCCCGAGCAACATCAAGCTAGTCAAGGTAGGTGACGAATTCGACGCACCTCGATATCGTTATCCTGATTCGATCAAAGAATGAAGCTCAATCACTCCCCATGAGTGCTGATGATCTTGGGACTCTCGGTTCTCATAGCCCTTTATAAAAAGGATCTACTGTATACATGAGATGAACTCTAAATTTGATATTCCTCCACAAAAACAAGACAGAAAATATAAATACTTTCTCTCTCATATATCATCTTTTTACCAAGATGATTTGTTGTAGAGATGTTTGAATGATTGATCAGGATATTTAATTTCCTCTCACAATCTCTTCCCTGGTTTTGCAAACCTCCTTGCTAATCCAAAAATAACAGCCTTGGTAACCAAGCCATGGTCAAGGGTGCAGGCAAGAGCTACAGCACCACCAACCACAAGAAACTTGGGTATGTTGCAAGCCCAGTGCTTCTGCTTCTCCACTTCAACGACATCTGAGGATGAAACAGGATTATCTTCAAATGACCTCAGATGGTCAGCATCAAACTTGGTGGTGATTTGTGCCATGGAAGAACTCCGAGATAATGGCTCGTTGGATGTCCTAGCAATCTGGTAGGCACGGAAACCGGGTTCGACCTTCTTGACGCAACCCCACATTCCCTGCCTGACACCTAGCTTTGCAATTTCCCATGGGATGCCCATATCCTCATGGTGAAAGAGTAACACCTCACAAGCAGTCATCTGGCCATCTCTCTTTGATGCAACTGACCCAACAAAGATCAGAAAACATGCATTTGTCATTCAAGAGGCTAATCAGCTGTGGAAGAAGAAAGAGAACATGGGACGAGGTTATGCACCTGGGCGAATACACCAACTGGAGTAATACAAGTCAACACGCCTCGGTTTGTTGCGTCGAGGAACAGAGGAACATGGGACTCCCTGAAATTTTTTAAGGAAATGTCGATAATTAATTCAACAGACTACAATGATAAAAAAATACACAATGGGGTAATATGAATGACAATATGTAACTTCATAATTGGCAACAGCAAACTAACATGAAAAATAGCATCATAACATTTTTTCATTAAAAAAATTATTATAGTTCTGATCTTAGCCCAATAGGTGAAAAAATATACTAATACTGAAACTTTTTTAACAAGTTTTAACCTTGTTAAGGACTAAGAGAAAATGGGACACCACAAGTTAGGAACTAATTGAAAAGGCAAAAAGTATTGATGCAGTCTGATGGATCAAAAGAAGACACATATATAGCATATATAACAGACAACAGCTAGAATCTAGATGTAGATCAACTGGATTTATACCAGGACAAAATGTGTTGAATTGGACAAGACAACATCAGCTGTAGAATTATCATGCCCTGCTGTGTATCCAATTCAAATTGCACTTAATTATTCAAAAGTATAGCTATGCCTTTTTCAGAATCCTGGTCTGTAATAAAAATAGAAAGACCACTCAGCAACATGTTGTAAGGCTTAACATCAATGCAACTTTTCTACAAGCACTGAGTTCTTAGACCAAGGGCAAGAGCAAAAGGAACCAAGGTACTTGCACCAACATTTTCCTCTGATTAGGTTGTTTACATTTCCAATGTGGTTAGAGTAAGTTATTCACTCATCCAAGGTTATCTACTTAAACATTATGTTTTTATGATAAATTAAAAGCATACCCTGCAACAGTTTTTTCAAGTATAGCCAAATGTATCTACTGATTCATATCTGTCAATTAGCTTGTGTGTGACATCTGGCTGGTAGGGTGTTTTGAAGAGCTTAAATGCATTCATATAATTTTTTTTTTCTTTTTGAACATTGGATATGAGAAAAAAAAAGAGCCTAAGGGAAAGACTTCTTTTCCTTTTTTCACTTGAACTTTTTGGTTTCCACCTTGACAATTTGCCTCTTCCAGTTATGCAACAGATTAAGTGCATAACATTTTTTTATGAAAGAAATCGAAAAGACTTATGCTATTAAAAGGAGCTTCAAAGAAGGTAAAGTGGATTTTCACCTTGTTTTCTTGCTCCTCTTCATAGCTTAAGGTTGTGTGCAGCTGTCAATTGCACTAGTGTTGTAATTGTTATCTCAAATGATAGTGTTTCTTTGTTGTAATTAGGGGATGGGAACCCAAATGCCAGTATGAATATTAGGTTCAATGAGAATGTTTGGTGTGGCATACTCCACATTAAGAAGAACAAAATTCTCAGTGTTGAAGACTTCTACATAATTTCTTCAAAATTCAATCTCTACGTTAAGTACCATAATATGGTGAACCTCTAAACAAGAATATATGCAGTAATTATATTTACTACAAACCTTTGTTACACAGTAGTAACTCCTATCTGATTGCCATATCCGACGACCAATGATATACTCCCTATCGCTGCAGAAAAAGGGAAACTGCATAGAGAAGGGATGTTAAGCGAGAATAGCAGATGGCAAATGCTCAGTTCCACTAAGAATATCCAAGAATTAGTTCGCACCTTTCGGACCCACTGAACTACCATTGCCCCTGTGGATGGACACTCCTCCAAGGTAGAATATTGAAGGAGCATGTCATCCCACCCATTCTTGATCCGGAATTCGTCGTCCCAAAAGAAGTCCCTCACCATTTCCGGCGTCGCATCCTCGAACACGGAACTGCTACGATACTGAGGAGGGCCGGTCTGCAAAATGTTTGCAAGATACATGGCACATGAGAACCCCAATAACGAGCAGGTGAAGAATCAAACTGTGGCATATACAATTAGGGATGCTAGTGTGGAGGCATGTCAGATGGTCTACCTGAGGATCTCTCTGCCAGGCCTGGTAGCTCATGTTCGGCAACGACTTCTCCATCATCTTGCGCCACGCCGGGCCACCATCGGTCATCTCCACGAGCTGGCACAGATGCTGCAGATCCTTTTCAGTCACCGCCGATTTCTCGCCATCCAGCTGTTGGGGGACTGAAGAGCCGCCGCTGCAGCTCAGCAGAGAAGCCATTGGCGGATCCAACGAGGGCCCGCCCAACCCATCTGATGGCGGCGAGCAAGCCACCACTGAATCGGCCGCTTTCTCGCCACCTGCAGCGATGCCGGTGGCCCATCTCGGCCGCCACGCCCACCCTAGCAAAAGCCCCACGAGGGCCGCAATCCAGAGCGGGGCGGCCAGGATCGCGAGCTCTGCCACCACGGCGCCCATCGTCGGCTTTCTCAACACCTCCGTTAGCGCATCCACAACCAACCCCATGAGTCGAACAAGGTATTCTAGTGGCCAAAGATCTTTGTTTACTCCGAGAAGGAAATCAGAAGCGGTATGGAGGAGAGGGGTTGGACAGGGTTGCGAGGAGTGGAGAAGAGCGAGGAGCTGTTGGTAGGTGTTTAGTGGGGGAAGACGAAAACGATGATTTATACGGGTGGATGATTGGAAAAGTCATTTAAAGGAGCAAGCGGTCTCGTGCGGCACGTTTGTTGACTCGTGGGAAACGCGGTGGCCGGTGCGAGGAAATCTTGACCATGGAGGGTGACAACGCAACATGTAAACTCTAAGGTGGAACTCGTGCTTTTCTCCGTCCTAAAATTAAAATTAGGGTGTATATTAAATTTTTAGTTCGACTTGGTTGGTTTTTGTTCAATATTTCGTTTACTGATTTGATCAATTGTGTTCTTCTTCACATAGTCACCGATCAATTGTGTTCTTCCCTTGGTTTTTTATGTAACCAGTTAATAATTAATAACTTTTTTTATGAATTTTGTCACGTATATCATTTTTAATATCACGTATATAATTAATAATTTTCGCCGTATATCATTTATGAATTTTATGTAACCAGTTAATAAAAAAAATGTAATATCATTTTTGTCACGTATCGATCTAAATATAATAAATTATTCAATTAAGAAAAGATAATTATTGATTAAGACTGGTGATATACCAAAGATTGATTGTTTCAAACCTCAAATTAAGGTTGATCGAACCTCGCTGTGGTAAATGTGGTGGCTTATTCTTCTTCATGAATTTGCCTCTGAAAACTCGCGCCATATGAACCCCTTTTTTTCGCTATATTTTGAAGCAATCAAAAGCCGCACGCGATCGAAGAAGGTTTCTTTTGCGAGGCGATGATCACGAGAAAAAGTGTCTGCTAGGGTTTGGGATATTGGGAAGGCATGCTCCCATGGCCACCGATGATCCCTCACTGATGACAACGGCCTCCTCACGGGCCGACGATGAGTCACTGCCCCTTCACTCCTCTGCAGGCCCCATGGGATATGGGCTCCCTCGCCGCGGTGCTGTTGGTGTCTGTCCGGTGGTGCTCCATGCTACTAGGCATGTCACTGGCGTTGGGTTACAGCGTGGCTTCAAGGTTGTGTGCATTCCAATAGCAGCTGAAGCGAGCAGGGCCGGCGGACAGCCGCTCCCTTCCTCTCTCCCCGCGATTGATCCGCCTGAGACCTCTCCTCTGTTGGCTGATTCTTCGGTTTTGTTGGCCGACGATGATCCTGATTTGTCGGTGGCCGAATTGCATGTTGTCACTCCCGATCTGGCAGCACCTTTGGCATCCGGATCATTCCCACTGGCTTCTCCGGCCTCCTACAAGGTTGTTAGTTCTGGCCTGACGCACAATGCTGTGACGATAGTTGTGGCGGCTTCGGCGCCGATCAATTTCGGGATATGGTCGGCCGGTGGTGTTTCCCTTTCCCCTCCGGCGGCTCTGTCTTCTCCCATGGGTGCGGTCGCGAAGGACCCACTGCCTCCGTTTTCCTCGATTGCTACGGCTCTTGAGAGGCTCCTCCCTTCTCCGGCCAGTGCTAGGTCTTCGCTTCCCCACGGTAACCTGCGGCAGCGATGATGCTCCGGATGTGGATCTTGCACCACCGACGCTTGCGATTGACTCCCCGCCGACTGTGGTTCTCACATCGCTTGCGGAGGTCCTTGTTTCGTGGGGCAGAGGAGTCGCCCCCTTTTTGGCCGTTGATGGTGGCGTCGTCTCCTCGCCGTCGGGGATGGCTCTCCTTGCTACTTACGGCGGAGGCGTCGCAATCCCCCGTACCGACGGTGCTCCCTCGGGGGCTCCCTCGGTGGACCGCTGCTTCCTTCCCGTTGAGAAAAAATTTATTAAAGCATATTATTATTTTGGCCAGTTTGTCATCAAAATATCAACTTGATATCCAAATAAAAATATCAACCAACATAATATAAACAACAAAGTAAATAATTAATCACACAGTAAGACTAAATCTTTTTAACATAAAAAATCTAATGTGGAAAAAACTATGAGATCGTAGTTCACTTCAAATTTTCACTATTAATACTATTAATAGTAATGATAACAGGTTTACAATATATCTTCTCTAGAATAACTAGAGGATCATAATCACATCAAGATCATAGATCTTGATTCAAGAATAGTATAAGATCTCCTTATAAGAGAATTCTAGATATCACAAAATGAGTATAACAGGAAAATACCTCTCTCTTTCTATTTCTCTCTCCTCTTTTCTGCACGTCGTCGCACATTGCAATTTGGGCTTATGGCCCAAATTATCCAAGTCCATATATAGGCTGGACCCAACACTTTTCCTGTACCAAGGAGAGAGCCCCACCTTCTTCCTTATACTATTGCAGTGGTAGCTACTATGCATTGCACCCCATGGGGTCTAGCGAGTTCCGCTCAAGAGCTCCCTTTTTAATTTAACCCTCCAAACCACAGAAGTATCTCCCCTTTATTTCATACAGCTCCCTCCTCGCAAGATGATGTTCTTCAAATCCAGGCTTCTAATGTGGATATCCTTAAGAGGGAAGATTATGAAAGGATCTTATTTTGTAGACTCTATTTGTCATTCCTGAGTGTTCAAAATCGAGCTCATTCCTTGGATGTCATCTTCATAAAAATTGAGTTTATTTTCCAATTCAACCTTGAGACTATGACCTTCGTTGATTTTTTTGTTATTTGTATCTGAATAAAAATATTTAATTTTTTTAATATAGATGTTTAAAGTTTTTAGTATTATTATCAGTCGTATAAGAAGATCCTTATTTCATATTTTGACTTAGGCTGATAGTAATGTAGTATTTTTCAATCGTATAAGAAGATGTTTAAATTTCCCTCTCATTTTGATTAAGTTGCATGTGAGACCGGGCTTAGCGAAGGATCTCCGGGCTTATCGAAGGATCTCTCTATTTATAATTGATAGTAATGGAGTCATGATAACCTCTAACAAATATAACACTCGCACAAGTTTTTAAGTTTTTAAGTGGTTGATGAGTCTGAGGTGGAGGTGAAGAAAGATCCAACGTCTATCTTTGTACTTATTCAACTTTGCATATATTCAACTTGAAAAAATATGTGCAAGCAAAACGTCAAGGAAATCAGATTTTTTCAACTATACGAGGAAATCTTTATTTTGTTGAGAAAAATTATTCTTCCTAATGAGACGACATATTAATTTATTTAAACTTTTTCACTTCAATAAAGCTTTTTAAATAAAACTTCTTCAATAATTATTCTTATCTTCTATTATTTTCATCATTTACAATCATTACCTTGATCCTAATTATTGATGGGGTCTTGTCTTATGTTTTGAATGTTGTTATAGACCTTTAGATAGTTACTTTTAGACCTCAAGTACTATATTATATTATCTATAATTTTTCATCTATATTATTTTTATTTTTTATTAAAAAATTAAAACTCATATGATAATCATGACAAACTCCAACATGATCGAACTTAAAATAATTATATATATAATGATAGAGATAATATGTCGTCAATCAGAACTCAGGGATGTAGTTATGAAAAATAAAAATAAAAGACAATGAATCGATATATTAGTTGAAATTAAAATAAAAAAATAATCTTTAAGCTGTGCAAATAATTTGACTAAAAAGTTCTCTTCATTCACACTTTAATTTTAAAATTTTTTAATTTAAATATTAGAGGGATCATGTCGAAAAGTGCTCCCAATAAAAGTTATACTGTAGGAGGAGATAGAAAAGCATTGGCAAAGCCTAAAACGTCCTTGCCATCATCAACTTGTCTGTTTCCACTTTTGAAGATTCAACATAGAAGCGATTCTCACGTTGCATCATCAAGATTCGACTTTCAAACCAAGTCAGATCATCCTGGATAAGTTATGAACTTTTTGAGTTAACAAATTGGTACATGACACATTTATGATCTATTGATCTATGGATGTTTGAATGACTTGGCAGCCAAATTTAGCTGATCGAAAGGGGCACCGGAAAAGCCCACCGGTAGGATTTAGAAACAGTGTCCATATGAACTCAGAGACAATTTTCTACAATAAACTGGCAAGTTTTCTCATTCGACTCTTTCCACAATTTGGAATACATGTTTAATGACCAGGATTCGGCTGTTGAATTGAATCGATCAGAAGTCAACACGGGAAGAAGTCCAAGCTGCTGTGGTACACGCTTGAACTCCGACGTTTGAAAGAAATCTTCCAGGTTGACCGACTTCACGGCTTAGTTGACCAAACTAAACAGCGTTTTAGCGTGCGGTTCGAATTGAGACAGATTAAAAAAGGAGGAGAATTTATTCCCAGGGGGAGGCCGTACACGCCTTGGTGGAATGGTCAAAAAGGAGGAGGAAAGAAATGCTTCCACGTGCATAGTTTTTGGACGTCTAACAAAATAAAACAAGATAAAATGAAGATAATGCGTTTCTATTTTTTTTAAAAGGTAAAGTTTTTGTTTTTTGCTTTTTTTTAAGAAAAATATTTTATTTTACAAAATTTCGAGTTAGCGTTGTTCTCTTTGTCAAAAAATTTTATAAAAGAATCTTTAATTTTTGAGATGACAAAATAATCCAATCACTTTTTTTTATCTTTTCTCCTTGCTTTTCAAACTGAATCAAACCACTCGACTGAACGGATAGAACTAACACAAAACTTATATTGACTTAAAATAAATTATATTAAATAATTTATTAATTTATATTAATGAGAACAAAATTATATAAAAATTATTTTAAATTATAAAAATATAATAAATAATAAAAATAATTTTATTTATTATAAATTAAAGAATTATATAATAATATTATTATTATATAGTTTAAAAATAAATATAAAATATAAAATTTTTAGATAGTTAAAAAATCTTTGAAATAAATTTAATTGATCTATATAATCATTATTTTATTTTTAAGTATTTAAAAATTGTTTTTTTTATGATTTTGACTCTTAAAAAATTAAATGTGTATAGAAAATACCAAAAAATTATCATTTAAATTCTTGAATTACAAAAAATATATTTTTATCATAGTCAAATGTCTGATGAAAGTTCTAGATTGCTTTGATCAGGTTTAGACTCAGTTTTTGAATGATCCCTAAAACAATATAAATGGGTTTAAATCTTAATTTTTTGGACCAAAATTTTAAAATATGGTGCAAACTTATTCAGAAACTCAATTGTCACAAAACATTGCATGGAAGTATCATATTTTGAGAAAAATTTGAAGAAAATTAATGAAATTAAAAAATTCATGGTATTCATAATATTAAAAAGACCAGGAAATTAATACTTAAATGTTTATATATATATATATATATATATATATATATATATATATATATATATATATATATATATATATATATATATATATATATATATAGTCCATTTGGGATCAATTTTGAATGTTTACTAAAATTTTAACTTATTTTGACCAAGTTTTGGACTCTGTTATATTGTCTATGAATTCCCCCCAAAATAGATTATGTCCAAATCTTGGTGGTCTTTGGACTAGATTTCAGAACAAGTTTTTAGTCTATTCAGAAGCTTAAATGTTACAAAACATTGAATGGAAGTATCAAATTTTGATAAAATTTAAAGAAATTAATTAAATAAAAAATTATAAGTATTTACAATGTGAAAAAATATATAATTTAAATTCTCAAAAATAGAAAGAGTTGTATTTTTTTGTCCATTTGAGACTAACTCAAACATTTTCTAAAAGTTCCAACTTGTTTTTTTCAATTATCTCAAGCACAGTATATGTGGGGCTAAATCTTCATTTTTTGATCAAAATTTCAATTTTTTTCAATTATCTCAATTATATTTTTTTTGGATCAAAATTTCAGTATATGTCAGACACAATTATATTTTTTCAATTAACTCAAGCACAGTATATGTGGGACTAAATCTTCATTTTTTGGATCAAAATTTCAATTTTAAACCTACTTAAAGCTAAAATATTACAAAACATTGCATGGAAGCTTCAAATTTTATCAAAACTTGAAGAAATCAAAATTTTAAAAAATAAACTATTTATCATTTTAAAAAATATCATTAAAATTCTCAAAAATTGCAAAAAAAATAATATTTTTCATCCATCTAAGACTAATTCGAATGCTTCTTAAAAGTTCCCATTTGTTTTGACAAAGTTTGGACCTATTAACACTGTTTTGAATTTCCCCCACAAATAATGTATGTGGGTGTAAATCTTGGTGTTTTTAGGCCAAAATTTGAATTTTAAACTTATTTATATGTTCAGATATTACAAAACATTTCATGAAAATATCAAATTTTGACAAAATTTGAATAGATTGATGAAATTTAAAAAATAAAAATATTCACAATGTAAAAAATAATAGAAAATTATCATTTAAGTTCTCAAAAATAAAAAAGTTATATTTTTTTATACTTTTGAGACTAATTTAAATGTTTCCTTAATGTTCCAGCTTGTTTTGATCTGGTTTAGATGGAATTATACTGTTTTTTAATTACCCCCAAAAAGTATAAGTGGGTCTAAATCTTAGTATTTTTGGACCAAACTTCATAATAGGTTTCATAGAAGCTTAAGTTATAAAATATTCAATGGAAGTATCAAATTTTGATAATTTTTGAAGAAATTAATGAAATTGAAAAATTCAAAGTATTCATAGTGTGAAAAATCACAAAATATCATTTAAATTCTTAAAAATAGAATTTTTTTTTATCCATATAAGATTAATTCCAATGTTTCTTGAAAGTTCCAATTTGTTTTGGCTAGGTTTAGATCGAGTTACACGTTTTGTTAATTGATCCTATAAATGGTGTAAGTAGGTTTAAAATCAAGGTTTGTCGTACAGGACTGAACCCCCGGTACGGGCGGTACGTACCGGTCCGACAGGCCAGCGGTACGCGGACCGCCCCGTACCGTACCGAGTACTGTAGCAGTGTACAGTAACACTGTAGCAGTGTACATTAGCACTGTAGCAGTGTACAGTGCTCGATACACGTGAGTGTACCGCTCGGTACACCTGGGTGTACCGTGCGGTATACCGTACCGTACCGGTACCGAGCCCGGGTCGAAACGCCGATACGATACGATACGGCGAACCTTGGTTTAAATCTTTATATTTTTGGACCAAAATTTCAGAATAGGATTTAAATCTATTCAAAAGCTTAAATGTTACAATACATTGCATGGAAGTATCAAATTTTGATAAAATATGAAGAAATTAAAATATTCACAATGTGAAAAGACCAGAAAATTATCATTTAAATTATCAAAATGTAAAAAAAAATATATTTTATTTATTTATTTGGGACTACTTCAATTTTTTTTTTTTAAGTTTCAACTTGTTTTGAACTGAGTTATATTTTTTTTAATTGCCCCAAAAATAATATAAGTGGGTCTAAATCTCGGTTTTTTGGGTCAAAATTTTTGAATATGTTTTAAAACTACTTAGAAGCTCAAATGTTGCAAAATATTACATGGAAGCTTCAAATTTTGTCAAAATTTAAAGAAATTAAAGCATTTATAAAAATTCAAAGTTTTCACAGTCTAAAAAAATCAAAATAATATCATTTAAATTTTTAAAAATATAAAAATTATATTTTCTAAAAGTTTTAATTTATTTTGATTAGGTTTAGATCTAGTTACATTGTTTTTGAATTTCCATCAAAAACAGTTTAAGTGGGTTTAAATCTTAGTGTTTTAGGCCAAAATGTGTTTTAAACCTATTTAGAAGCTTAGATATTATAAAATATTATATGGGTGTATCAAATGTTGACAAACATTGAAGTAATTTATGAAATTAAAAAAATTCAAAATATTCACAAAGTGAAAAATAAATAATTATTATTTAAATTATTAAAAAAATTAAATTTATATTTTTGTCTATTTGGGACTAATTTAAATATTTGAAAATGTTAGACGATGTTACACTTATTTACCCCCAAGGACAATGTAAGCGAGTCTAAATCTTGGTGCTTTTGGACCAAAATTTTATAGTAGGTTTCAAACATATTCAGAGCTTAAATGTTACAAATTATTACATGAAAATATCAAATTTTAACAAAATTTAAGAAATTAATGAAATTGAAAAAAATTGAAGTATTCACAATGTGAAAAAAAAAAAAATCATTTAAATCTTAAAAATAGAAAACTTATATTTTGTTCCATTTGGAACTAATTTAAATATTTTCTAAAAGTTTCAACTTGTTTTGACCAGGTTTAGACCAAGTTATGCTGTTTTTGAATTGCCAAAAATAGCATAAGTGGGTCTAAATTTTTGTGTTTTAGGATCAAAATTTCGAATAGCTTTCAAACCCCTTTAAAAGCTCAAATGGTACTAAAAATGGCATGAATGCTTCAAATTTTATAAAAAATTAAAGAATTTATAGAATTTAAAAATTCAACATATTCACAATATAAGAAAACAAAAATATTATCATTTAAATTATAAAAAATATAACGTTATATTTTTGTCCATTTGGGATTAATTCAAATATTTTCTAAAAGTTCTAGTTTGTTTTGATTAGGTTTAGACCTAGTTACACTATTTTTTTGAATGACCCTAAAATTAGTGTAAGTGGTTCTAAATCTTGATTCTTTTGAATCAAAAGTTATCTCAGGTGATGAGAACATAATTCTTTTTCTTTTTGATAATTTATATGATAATGTTTTGATATTTTATAGATAAATTTAACAACTTAACGGTCAAAATCCATAAAAACTATTTATTATATATTTAATTTTAAATTTTCTTAAGAGTAAAATTTTATTTTGAAGTTTTTCTATACATTTAAAATATTTATATTTTATATTTTTATTTTAAAATATATAAATATCATTATATTATTAATTACCTTATAGTTAATAAAATTACTTTTTAGTTTATTATTTATAATTTTGTAATCTAAAGTAATTATTTATGTAATTATTTTTTATTTTTGTTAATATAAATTGATATATATTAATTAATTATTTAGTATAATTTATTTTAAATCGATCCAAATTTTAGATTGGTTCAAATTGTAAAGAGGAGAGAGAAGATACAACTTTTAAGGAAAAAGATAAAAAAGTGGTTTGGAGTTACTTTTATTATTTTGAAAATTTGAGGTTTTCTATGAAAATTTTTGAAAAAAGATACTGTATTTTAAAAAATAAGGAGTTTTTCTAAAAAATTTGCCTAAGAATTTTTTTTGCACTTTTTTTTTTTTGTTGAAAATATCCTCTTTTTCATCTTTCTTAAAGGGCATCCTCTATTTGACATTATTTCTAAAATATCTTTCTAACATGACAACTAGCGCAGTATTGGTTACACCCTATGAACCAATCTATAAAGCAAAACAATCTAGATTTATACTATCATTTATAATATTTTTTAGGCTTATAGTATTTTTAATAACTCCACTAAATCATTATATGCCTATTCAAAAATACTATAATTGAGATAAATAGACTTAAAATCCAATAAAATAAAACTCTATATAAAAATATGATTTCAAATAGGTATAATTATTGGTTTGAACAACCAAATAGGGAGACTTATATATCAATTGAATAGCCAAAGGATTATAATTTAAAAAAAAAACAATGAGACAAATGAAATCAAAACAAAAAATAAATCGACTCATACGTAAAAATAAAATTTCAAATAGATATCCTTATTCATTTAGGAATATCTACAACCAAATAGAGAGATTTCCATATATAAGTATATCGACATCAAAATATAGTAAGTCTATTTAAAATATATTATAATTAAATAATTAGACTAATTTACTCGATGAACTAATCTATAGTAAAATAGGAGATATTTTTGAAAAAGGTACCTTTTGGAAAACTAAAAAGAAAAAAACTTTTATAAAAAATTTACCTTATTTTTTTTTCTTCTAAGCATTAGTTTCATATATAAGTATTATATTGGACTCAATAGTATTCTACCAACCATTTTAATGTTTGTGTTGCTTAGTCTTCTTGGTCCATTATTGTCTTGGTGCATACACATGGTACAGTGAGAGAGGTCCCCTTTCCTCGCACCGTTCCTTCTCTTTCTCTTAAAATAGCTAAGCCACGTTATATTTGTGGCTTATTGTGATGCACATCAGAGGGTGCTTCAGTTGCTTTCTATTGGATTAAAAATGCAAGACTGTTTGGGGCTGACATGAAGGTTAATTTCTCGCAATCAACTTTGAAACATAGACTGGTAAGTGAGAGAAAAGTTTGGAGTCATATCCCTTATACTATCATGCAATGTAGCTGTTCTTCCCCAAAGTTTACTGGGAAACAAATATTACACTAGACCAAATAATCATACCAGTGTGAAGAAAAAGGAAAACAAAAAATGTGGTATGCTCTAATAGACGTAATATGAAAAATAATATTGTTTAAATATTCTCCGAAATTCTCACCTCAAGATTCGTAAAAATGAATTCATAAAATTTTTTGACAAAAGAATACGTCTTCTTCATGCACTGTAAATTTAAAAGAGAAGCTAAAAATGTAAATGTGAAAGAAAATAAATAAGAAAAACTATGAGAAAGATAAAAATACAGGATAAAAGCGAGTCAATGAGAGAGGACGAAATATAATACCTATGAAAAAAGAAGATTGATGACTTGTTTATATTGATTAGTAACTAACAACAATGGCTTACTGGAGTCTTAGCGATAGATAGTAACTCTGAGGACAAAACATGTTGCTATATTACGATTAGTAAAGTGTCCTTTCAGTCCACGTTAGCACACATGCGTAATTGCGAATAGCGAAGCTACTTTGGTCACTTCGCACGTGCTTATGTCATCGCTAATTATTGCAGCCATTCAGGTTGGGATAATTAAGGGAAAAGGGTTGATTTAGTACGGCCACGAGTTGAAAGATAGATAGTACGTCGTTGTCATTGTCGTAAACGTGCGCCCTTCTTCCTCTCTTCCCATGTCATTGTCGTAGACGTGCGCTACCAATGGGCCAGCCACTCGAATTGGATGGAGCGGAAAGCTTCGTCCAGCTATTAGAAATTTGAGCTCCTCCTTTCATTATCTTAACCTTATTATATCTGAATCTTATTTCTATTCATCTATGACATGTAAAAACACCGAGAGAATACATCGTCCTTCCAACCCTCGCCCACTTGATTTGGAGAAGTGAGAAGCCTCCGTCCACCGAGTAAAAACTTCAAAGCGCATGTGGGAATGGATGTCAACCCGTCCAAGAAAGTCTCTTACCCTTTTTTGTTTTTTTTGTTTTTGGGTCTCAGATCAGAATTACAAACCTTTAGATTGGGATAACATGGGTGATGGGGATAAAAAGAGGAATAACCTTTGTATAGGAACAAATACTAGAAGACCAAAATACGCAGCGGAATAAAATGGAAACACAATCAAACAGAACACCAAAATATACGTGGAAAACCCATTCAATGTGAAGGGTAAAAACCACGGGGCAAACTAGAGATAATCCACTATGAGAATAATGAATATACAAATCTCAATCTCTTGCCCAAAACCCAAGCAACAACCACAAGAGAATAACTAGGATACAAGGATCACGTTACTGCCCACAATATCTAAAACCTCCCAAGTAATCACAGCAAGAGTCTACTGTAGATTTGATCTAACCTGAGATGAGAACACTGCTAGATGATTGTGAACAGTCTCTCTACGTTGTCCTTGTCTTCTTCCCTTTCTTTCTCTTCCTTTTCTGCCTTGATCTCCTTCTTCTCTTTGGAATCTCGTGGCTACAAAGATCTGCCTCGTTGCTGCCTTTTTATAGCTTTAATCTGCCTCTAAAACGCAGCCACCACACCCCTCTAATCTTAATTAGGGTTAGGTTAAGAGAGGGTGTGGGCTGTGGGCTGATAAAGCCCACATGGGCTGAATATGGGCCATCAGCCCAACAACCTCCCCCTTCAGCCCATAAGGGAGGCTGTCCCATGACTCCTCAATGTGAAGCCATGCCGACCAACTGTCGGCATATCTCCTGTCTTTCTTTTGGTAAGGTCTTCGTCAACATGTCTGCTCCGTTGTCATCTGTATGAATTTTCTGAAGCTGCAACTGCTTCTCTTCAAATACATTTCGAATCCAATGGTATCTGACATCTATATGCTTTGACTTGGAATGAAACATTGGGTTCTTACACAAATGGATGGCACTCTGGCTGTCACAATGCACCACATAATTTTCCTGTTTCAGCCCCAATTCTTGTAAGAATTCTTTCATCCATAACATTTCTTTGCATACCTCTGTAGCAGCAATATATTCTGCTTCTGTGGTGGAGAGAGCAATACACCTTTGTAACCTGGATTGCCATGACACAGCTCCCCCTGCAAAAGTAAGTACATAACCTGAAGTAGACTTCCTCGTATCTATATCTCTTGCCATATCTGCATCTGTGTAACCTGTTAACATAGGTGGTCCACCTCCAAAGCTTAAACAAACCTTAGAGCTCCCTCTGAGATATCTAAAAATCCACTTCACCGCTGCCCAGTGCTCTTTGCCTGGATTTGCAAGAAATCTGCTAGTAACACCCACTGCATATGCGATGTCTGGCCTCGTACATACCATTGCATACATTAAACTTCCAACTGCTGAAGCATAAGGAACCTTTTGCATTTTCTCCTTCTCCTCATCACTTGACGGACTCTGTTCTGAGCACAACTTGAAGTGACCTGCAAGAGGAGAACCAACTGGCTTAGCATTGCTCATACTAAATCTTTCCAATACCTTCTCGATGTATTTCTCCTGTGACAACCAAATCTTCTTGTTTTTCCTGTCACGAGAAATCTGCATGCCTAGTATTTGCTTTGCTGGCCCCATGTCCTTCATTGCAAAAGACTCACTCATTTCCTTCTTCAACCTGTCAATTTTAGACATATCTTTCCCAAGAATAAGCATGTCATCAACATAAAGTAAGAGAATAATAAAATCCTCACCAAACCATTTGATGTACACACAATGATCTGAAGTCGTTCTTTTGTATCCATTTTCTGTCATAAATGAATCAAACTTTCTGTACCACTGTCTTGGAGCTTGCTTTAGCCCATACAAGCTCTTCTTCAACTTGCAGACAAAATTATCTTTAACTTTGACTTTGAAGCCTTCTGGTTGCTCCATATAAATTTCCTCCTCCAAATCACCATGAAGGAAAGCTGTCTTCACATCTAACTGCTCAACCTCCAAGTCCTGGCTAGCAGCAATACCAAGAGCAACACGAATAGAAGACATTTTAACAACAGGAGAAAATATCTCTTCAAAGTCAATACCTTTCTTTTGACCAAAGCCTTTCACAACCAATCTAGCTTTGTACTTTGGTTGAGAACAATATTCTTGAGTCTTCAACCTAAAAACCCACTTGTTCTTCAAGGCCTTCATTCCATTTGGTAGTAGCACCAAATCATAAGTGTGGTTCTTCTGAAGAGCATCCATCTCTTCCTGCATAGCAGCTAACCACTTCTCTTTCTGCTCACTCTCAACTGCTTCCTGGTAACTCTCTGGTTCACCTGCATCAGTAAGCATCACATACTCATCTGTAGAGTATCTTCTAGAAGGTTGACGTTGTCTAGAAGATCTTCTCAACTGAGGTTCTGCGGGAACTTGCTCTCCTACTTCTTCTTGCTCAACATGTCCTACAGGTAGATCAATATCAGGTTCTACACCATCTTCCTGCATATCTCCCCCATCACCCTGATATACTGGAGGAGTAACTGGGTCACAATCTGCTAATCCTTCTGCAGAAGTCTTGGCTGGTGCCTTCTTCTTCAAATCCTCAAAGGTTTGATCCTCAAAGAAGATCACATCTCTGCTCCTGAACACCTTCTGCTTTTCTGGATCCCAAAGCCTGTAACCAAACTGATCATGTGAGTAACCAAGAAAAATACATTCTTTAGACTTACCATCCAGCTTGGACCTCTCATTATCTGGAACATGTGCAAATGCACGACAACCAAACACTTTCAAATGCCTGTAGGAAACATCTTTCCCTGACCATACATGCTCTGCAACATCACCATCTAGGGCTGTACATGGTGATAAGTTGATCACATCAACTGCAGTCCTCAAAGCCTCATCCCAAAACCTTTTGGGTAGCTTGGCCTGTGAAAGCATACATCTGATCTTTTCCATGATGGTGCGGTTCATCCTCTCTGCAATTGCATTATGCTGAGGTGTACCAGGAACTGTCATCTCATGTTGGATTCCATGTGACCTGCAATAGTCATTAAACAATCCTGTATACTCACCACCATTATCTGATCTTATGCATTTCAATTTCCTTTCTGTCTCCCTTTCAACCCTGGCATGAAACTCTTTAAAGACATTAATAACCTGATCTTTGGTCTTCAAAGCATAGGCCCAAACTTTCCTAGAAAAATCATCTATAAAAGTGACAAAATAAAGTGCACCACTTATACCAAGAACATCAACAGATCCACCAGGAGTTTTTGTCCTCAAAGGACCACATACATCTGTATAAACACGGTCTAAGGCATGCATTTTTCTAGACAAAGCAGCACTAGCAAATGAAACTCTATGTTGTTTACCAGCTAAACAATCAATACAAGGGTTCAGATGTATACCTCTGAGATCTGGTAATACCTCTTTCTTGGAAAGAGTTTGCAGCCCCTTCTCGCTCATGTGTCCCAATCGCCTATGCCACAACTCCATACTGAAGTCTTTCTCTGTAGCATTTAACTGCTCACCATAAGCTTTAGCCTGCAACCTGTACAAAGTATGACATTTCTTTCCATTAGCTATAACAAGAGAACCCTTACTGAGTTTCCATTGCCCTCTGTGAAATCTGCTTTCATAGTCTTCATCATCTAGTCTTCCAACTGAAATTAAATTCAGCCTCAAGTCAACCACATGTCTCACATCCTTAAGTACCAACTTGCAGCCAAGGTTGGTCTTTAAATGGATATCACCCATGCCAATGATGTCTGCTGTGCCATAGTTGCCCATCTTGACAACACCAAAGTTTCCAGACTTGTATGTAGCAAAAAACTCCCTCCGAGGTGTAGCATGATAAGAAGCACCTGTGTCAATCACCCACTCAAGATCCTGACACACACAAGAAAAAATATCATCAGAAGGAGACAAAATCAAATAATCACCACCCTGCACTGTAGCTGTAGTATTATCTTTTGATTCTGTAGACTCCACTTCTTTTCCCTTTTTCTTGTTCTTCTTAGGTTGCTTACATTGGTTCTTGTAATGTCCTTTCTCACCACAGTTATAGCAAACAATATCTTTTCTTGATCTTGACTTGCTCCTACCCATACGTGAACTGCTTCTAGACTTTGACCTTCCTCTGTTCTCTGAGATAAGTGACTGTGAATCATTCTGAGATGTTGCTGAACTCTTTCTTCTCAACTCCTCATTCAACAAACTGCTTGTTACTTGACTCATAGTGACAATACCATCTGGCGCAGAATTACTGAGGGAAACCACCAGTGTCTCCCAACTTTCTGGTAATGAACTGAGAAGTAACAATGCCTGCAACTCATCATCAAGAGACATTCTCATAGAGGATAACTGGTTAGTAATACTCTGCATTTCATTCAAATGCTCAGCAATAGAAGCACCCTCTCTATATTTTAGGTTCACAAGTTTTCTGATCAAAAAAGCTTTGTTGCCAGCTGTTTTTCTTTCATAGAGACTTTCCAATTTTTTCCAAAGAGAATATGCAGAAATTTCAGTAGAAACATGGTGAAAGACACTATCATCAAGCCACTGTCTAATAAACCCAATTGTTTTTCGATCTAACCTCTTCCACTCATCATCTGTCATAGTTGTAGGTTTTGCACTATCCCCCTGCAAAGGTCCATACAAATCTTTGCAATACAAGAGATCTTCCATTCTTGGTTTCCATATCATCCAATTATTTCCATTTAAACTAATCATGCGAGAAATATTACTGGCCTCCATGTTCAAATACAAAAATTAAATCACCAAAACCCCGCTCTGATACCAGTTGATGGGGATAAAAAGAGGAATAACCTTTGTATAGGAACAAATACTAGAAGACCAAAATATGTAGTGGAATAAAATGGAAACACAATCAAACAGAACACCAAGATATACGTGGAAAACCCCTTCAATGTGAAGGGTAAAAACCACGGGGCAAACTAGAGATAATCCACTATGAGAATAATGAATATACAAATCTCAATCTTTTGCCCAAAACCCAAGCAACAACCACAAGAGAATAACTGGGATACAAGGATCACGTTACTGCCCACAATATCTAAAACCTCCCAAGTAATCACAGCAAGAGTCTACTGTAGATTTGATCTAACCTGAGATGAGAACACTGCTAGATGATTATGAACAGTCTCTCTGCGTTGTCCTTGTCTTCTTCCCTTTCTTTCTCTTCCTTTTCTGCCTTGATCTCCTTCTTCTCTTTGGAATCTCGTGGCTACAAAGATCTGCCTCGTTGCTGCCTTTTTATAGCTTTAATCTACCTCTAAAACGCAGCCACCACACCCCTCTAATCTTAATTAGGGTTAGGTTAAGAGAGGGTGTGGGCTGTGGGCTGAATATGAGCCATCAGCCCAACAATGGGGAAGAAGAAAGAAGGTATGGATGACCACGTTGTGGGTTGGAAGAAGACAACGGGAGAAAAGGATTGCCCTTATCGGGACAAACCACAGCTACGATTTCAGTGGAAGTAGGAGTTTTAGCGATGGCAGGTGAGGCGAGAGGACACCGTCGATTGAACCGAGGCCTCTCTTCTCCCTCTTCTTGTCACATCGCTCCCTACTTCTGGACCAAGTTTGATTTCCTTCCATTTGATAAACTTCAGAACGATTCCAACGCATTACCAACTCTACTATTTCTTTTTTTGAAGTTTGGCGTAAAAAAGATGTTAGGATATATATATATAAGTATTTTTGACCTCATATATAAATTATTGGTGTGATAATGATGTACCAAATTCATTTACCAAATATCCATGTAATGTAAGCCTGTATATATGACATTTTCAGTTAAGAAAAAAAAACTTAAGTGCAATAATCTAAACTAGACTGCCTGAGAATAATCCAAGTAACAGATAAAAAGTTTATCATGAGTGCTCCTCTTTTGGGTTCATTATTCAGAATCTTTAGGGAGAAATGTTGAGATCTTTATAATTTCACATGAGGACATGTTTTTCTATTATTTGGCGAAAGAGTCACAATGAAGATGAATGAACTTCAGATACATGTTTTCCCATTTGTATGGAGTGGAATGAATGATAAAAATCTGAGAAATGACCCCCTTATAATATTTTCATTTAGATACTGTGTTTTTCTTTGTATTTGAATGAGAACACTATAATGACATTCCAAAATATGCTAAATAATTTTTTTATGATTTATATGAAATAATACAATGCAAATTATATCCTATTGCATTTGTCGACATTGTATGGAGTGGAATAAATGATAAGACTTTGGGAAATGATCTTTTTACAATTTTTTTATACTTGGATTCAGTGTTTTTTTGTATATGAATGAAAACACTATAATGACGTTCCAAAATATCATAAATGACTTTTTATAACCAATATAAATTGTATGGAGTGTAATGAATGATAAGGATTTAGGAAATGATCCCTTTATAATGTTTCTTCGTTCAGATACAATGTTTAACAACTATATCAATCAGGACTTATGTGGGTTTTATCACAATGTTTTACTATGTTTTATATTAAAACAGTGTAAATGTAAACTTAATACAGTGTAATGCTGTGGTTTACTGTGTTGAATAATCACAGATACTGACATGCATCATAGTGATTACTATGGTTTACTGTGTTTCTGTGCTATGTATTACAATATTTTACAGTGTTTTTACTTTGGAACACAGTGTTTTTGTGATGACTAATAAAACACTGTAAAGATATCATAAAACACTATAACAATATAGTAACGTCTAACAAAACACTTTAAATATAACCTAATATGTAACGATAGAATCCAATACTGGCTTCATAGTATTTCTGTGCTGGAAACCTATGTTTTTGTGATGTCTAGCAAAACATTGTATCAACATCGTAAAATACTATAATAATATCGTAACGTCTAACAAAACACTGTAAATGTAACCAACAACTTGTCAAACATATAATATAAATGTTTTCAAACAAAGAGAATCCAATGCTGACATCTTTAAGTGCTTTACGGTGTTTCTGTGCTAGAATACAATGTTTCTACGATGTCTAGAAACACATATCGTAAAACACTATAATGATATTATAACGTCTAGCAAAGTAATATACATATAACCGATGGCCTCTCAAATGTATAACATAAACCAGTAATGACTTCACTCAGTGCTTTATAGTGTTTCTGTGTCCCAATACAATGTTATTGTGACGGGGCGCAAGAGGAGAAGCCATGTGCTTAAAAACATTGTAAGGCGAGAGAGAGGAGATGAAGGGCCAGTCTAAATCTTAGATTGACTGATAGGGAGTGAATAATCAATCCATAAGGTAATGGGAGAAACAGTATTGGTATTGATGCAGATGTATATCCAATTAGATAGAGAACACAAACTATGAAATCTTTTCTAGGTCCAACATTTATGGAAACCCTATTTCCAATCATCACTTGGACGCAAAAGCTAACTCGAACATGAACTAAGTTTACTTGTAAGTTAACTTGAAATTTGTCTGTAAGCTGAATCTTATTGCTTTGGCAGAGCTCATGGTGGAAAGTTCAATTGACAAGATGAATCCTAGTCTAACAGCATTTAGTGGGAACGGCCATAGCTTTGAGTGGAGAAGCCATGATCAAGGTGAGTCCAAACTTCTCCTCCATGTCCAAATCCCTCGGCTCTTTCCCTTCCGGCAGCCTCCACTCGAACCTCTGCAGCATGGATGCGAGCATGAGGTGCACCATCCGGTACGCCAATGGCAGTCCAGGGCAGATCCGGCGTCCCGACCCGAACGGTATGAACTCAAAGTGGCGGCCCTTGAAGTCCACCTCCTTGTTCAAGAACCTCTCCGGCAAGAACTCCTCCGGCTCCGTCCACAAGCTGCTGTCTCGCCCGATCGCCCAGATATTGATGAGCAACCGCGTGCCCTCGGGTATCTCGTAGCCGTGTAGCTCCACGGTCGCTTCTGCCAAGCGAGGTAGCATAAGTGGCACCGGTGGGTGCAGACGCAACGTCTCCTTGACCACGGCTTGCAGATAGGGGAGCGAACCGATGTCCGCTTCCTCCACTTCTCTTGAGAAGCCGATAACTCGTAGGATCTCCTCACGGACTTTCGACGTGACCCGGGGATTCCGAAGCAGCTCCGCCATAGCCCATTCCACCGTGCTCGAGGTCGTGTCGCTCCCCGCCACAAATAAGTCCTGCCAAATCAAAGCCATTTCGTGGTTTAGATGATGTAGGAATAGAGTTTACCCCATCGCCGTTACTTGTTCGAGAATGTATCCTCACTGAAAAGAAACATTTCAATGCTTGTCGATCGAACTTGGTGCCGTCTCCCTGAACTTGGTGCTCGAGGAGCTCATCCAAGAAATCATTCCGGGCGGTGGTTCCATCTCGTTTGCTGTGCAGACGCCGATCTATATGCTCATCGAAGATTTCATGCAGCCTCTTGAAGTATTTGGTGGAACGGTGACGAATACCCTGCGGGTCGAGCTTTGCGAGCAGTGGGAAGTAATCGGACAGGTTCGCCCGCCCAGCTTCCTCCAAGATCCCCTCCACCACATGCTTGAATTCTTGCGAGGACTCTCCGTAGAGATCGGCGAGATCGACGGAGAAGATAGTGCGAGAAATCAAATTCAGCGTGGTGCTGAACGCTAATCGCCCTACGTCAACCAACGAGCCCTTCGACGCGCTGTCAGAGATGTACTGCATCAGTTCCTGTACCTTTTGGCGCCGAAGGGATCGGTAGCTGTCGAGTCTTCGTGTAGTAAAGAGCTCGGTTTTACAGATTCTACGCAGGTTCCGCCATCGTTGGTACGGCGGAAGCCACACCATGGAGGCCTCGTTGAAGGCCAACACGCGAACAGATTCTGGGATCCAACGACTGGAGAGGACTGCATCGTTCTCCTGCAGGATTTCCCTTGCCAGTTCCGGGGACGAGACGAACACAGTGTTCACTTGACCGAGGCGGAGAGTCATGATTGGGGAATAGACCTTGGCGAGGCGGGCGAGGGAACGGTGGGGTTTGTCGCCGAGCTCGAACAGGTTGCCGACAACTGGGAGTGGAGTCGGCCCAGGTGGAAGCCGCTGACCGCGGGACTTTGATGACCTCTTTGTGGCTCTAGAAAGGAGGAGGAGGAGGAGGACGGAGACACCGAGTGAAAGCAGCATCCACAGAGAGAGTTCCATCACGACTGCAGCGAAGGAAATCACCAAGTTCGATAAGAGAAAGGCGATATATGTACATGTATAAGATGATATGATATAGGAAATTTGATGGTAGATCAAATTTACAGCTTTTAAACATTGCTTTTTACATTTTATGATATGTCTCGTCTAAACTATTTTTTAATTTTAAGATATTAATTTGATGACGATGAACCAAATTCATTTATCAAAAAGTTAAGAATTCTTAATCTATCCAGTATATTTTATAGCCATTGACCATTCGAAATCTCATTCCACAATCGATTCACTTATCAAAGGGTGAGGAACGAAAGGATGATGGATCAAAATCTTATCTCATATATATTTTTTGATATACTAGATTTATTTATTGAAGGTTGAGGATTCCTTACTTTACACTTAAAGATATTGATTTGATGATGATGTATTAGATCCAAACCTTATTAGATATAACTTACACCTAAATTATGTTAGT
The DNA here is from genome assembly GCF_036884655.1 of Musa acuminata AAA Group. Lineage (NCBI taxonomy): Eukaryota > Viridiplantae > Streptophyta > Magnoliopsida > Zingiberales > Musaceae > Musa > Musa acuminata. The sequence goes on along the minus strand of NC_088352.1, from coordinate 31,993,054 downwards.
ATTGATGATGAAGTACCAGATTTATTTACCAAATATGTTAAAGGTTAGGGTTTAAAACAACTTTCAATATATTTTATTACACTTTAAATATTAATCTAAGAATAATGGAATAGATCCACTTAAAGAGGGATTGAAACGGAACTATCTTAATTGGTAAACAATAATCTTCTTCGCTAACAACGTTGTCCTGCGGTCATCTCCAATTAGGTAGCAAAAGCAGGAGGAAAATATCAAGTTAGGTGTAACTTTAATTTGTGTAAGAATGTTTTCCGATTTGGCAATTGTAACTTAAATTTATTACAAAATATTAACTTGCAAACCAACCCATATTCAAAATCAGCCAACAACAATAAAATGGTAAACATTTTCTTTTTTTAAGTAAGTGATGAAGATGAAAGTTGAATCCAAACTCTTATGATAAATTATTAAAGCCTTTAGTAGCTCAACTAAATATTACTTTCAAAAATTATGTAATAAGTTCAATTAAAGATATTTTAATTTTTTATTTATAATTTTTTTAAAGTATTTTTATGCTATTAATAATAATCATTTTAATTCTTTTGACTATCGAATTGGTAGGTCTCCTAATCATACGTCTATATCATTTTAAATAATTTTTCTCATTTTATATTAATTTCTAATTGATTACAAATAAAAATATTTTTTTTTCTATATTTTCAAGTAGCTCACACATCCACCTCAACATTCTCATCTTTCTAACATATATTTTTTACATATATTATTTCTTAACTATCAAACACTTAGGTTCATAAAATATTATTGATCTAATAATTATTTTATATTTGTTTTAAATCTAAAATATATCGAATGATCAACTCATCATTTTAGTAATTCTATATTTATTTTATAAATAATATCTTCATAAATCTCTCTATCGTACTAAATAGTTGATCCAAGATATCTAAAATTTTTTACTTAGTATATATTCTCATCAATTTGACTTAACTATATCTTATATATGAAATATTAGTCATACTTAATTAAAAACATTTAGTTTTTAAGGATTACCTCTATGCTTTGAATTAAGTTCGTTCAGACTCTTATTAATTAACATAGTATCATTAGCAAATATTATACACTAAGAATGTTTATTCTATAAATGACTAGTAGATTTATCCATTGTCAAATGTATAGGGGCTTAATGCAAATTCTTGATATAGTCCTAGAATAATAAAAAACTCACTAGACAAGCTTTCTATATTTCTAAAACTTTTGAAAACTCTTCTCCAAGGTTTCATAGTGTAGCTTATGATTTTGATTACTTTATAATTTTAATAATTTTATATATCACCCTTATCCATTAAAAAATGCTTTCTTCATTCAACACATATTTATTAAACTCTCAGAATTTTATTAAATAAATTAATTAACTAAGCTATTCTTTGATCTCCTAAAATTTTGAAACCTCGATAGAGAAATCATCATGTATTTTCATCTTTTCTAAGGCATCTTTGACTTTACTAGTTTTAATTTTGTAAACAAATCTATATTTATTAAATCTATTACTAATGTCAATCATTAGAGCTAAGCCATGTACGGAATGTTCTTTAAATAATTAATAAAAATATTTTTAATTTTTCTATAGTTTCATTATTGTTAATAAGTATTTTTTATCTTCACCTTTAATACATCTAATATTACCTAAATCATTACACTTCTTTTATTTATTTTTACAAATTTAATATATATCTTTTTCTCATCTTTGGAACTACTTGGTTATAAAAAATATCATAAGTTCTATATCTTATTATACTTCAATGGCACTACAGAAATAATGCCAATAGGATTTTCAAAACGATTAAAACAAAAACAGAGGTTTCACCAATGGAAAACAATATTTAAGGGCGTTGTTTCTAACATAAAGCATTATTTACTTACGTTCTTATGATGTATAAACACGGAAATGCTACAAGGATGCCTAGTAAAGTAGGACAAACTAAATTGGGAAGCATAATTTTCAAAATATATAAACATTTATTCAATCCGCATTTTGGGTAATAGTAGTAAATTAGGGATATAATTTCTTGATCTTAATAATTTAAATGATATTAACATGTATGTTATGTGGGACAGACAATTATATGCACTTCAAAGTATTTTCGATGTAATTATTGAAAAGTTTTGTTGTGAAGAAGATCATTTAATTCATTTATACAAATTGTAAGGGAGAGATTTTTTTCAATCATGTGCTCAAATCATATGCTTAAATATGTGATTGATCCTCAAATCATAGATTGATTGAGAATTAGATCTTGTAAAGAATATAGAGTTATTGTTCCATATTTACCTATATTATGATCTTCTATCATGTCCCGTAAAATTGAGTTTTCGTTAAGTATACAAATATTGAACCGATGTAATTGAAATATCTTATAGGCAAGAGATTTTATGAGTGAGTCTACTAATTAATTAGAAGTATGAACATGAGAAACATGTAATTAATATATGATAATATGGTGTCTAATAAAGTGAAAGTCGATGATATTATATTTCATGCGTGTCTAATTTGTAGGAAGTATGAATGTGAGAAACACATAATTGACATCTAACAATCTGATCTCTAACAAAGTAAAAGTCGATTACAATATATTTCATGCATGAGTCAAACACCGGGTTGGTGTATAAGTAGGTGGCACCAATATTATCACAATATATTATAGAAGTGGATTGGGAGGTAATGTCAAGTTTGTGTAGCAGACTGATGACCCAATTGAATTTCTAAGTGGTGTTAGCAATAACTCTATATTCAACTTCAATGGTGGATCTTGCGGTATATATTTTTTAGATTTACTCTAAAAAAAGATAATATAGGCTGACATATATATTCTATCATTAGTGTTTCTTACCTAATCAACATTGATAAATATATGGAGATAAAATGATAAATATTTATGAAGGAGAAGTTCTAGGAGTCCCTTTAAAATGTCATAGAACATAATTTAATATAGACTAATACATAGTGGACGATCGATACATGAATTATGATAATTTGTTGACTATAAAATAAAATATTTGGATGTATGAGAGATAAAT